>NC_055966.1:8772643-9042643 GCF_018492685.1 Alosa sapidissima
CGCTAGCGGCACCACAGATATGGCAGGAGAGAGAGAGAGTATGAGAGAGACAGAAAGAGTGAGAATGAGAGAGAGAGGGTGTGAGAGAGAGAGAGAGAGAGAGGGTGTGAGAGAGAGAGAGGGTGTGTGAGAGAGAGAGAGGGTGTGTGAGAGAGAGTGTGTGAGAGAGAGAGGATGTGTGAGAGAGAGAGAGTGAGTGAGAGAAAGGGTGAAAGAGAGAGAGTGGGAGGTAAAGAGAGATGGGGGGGGGGGGGCTCAGAGGAAGAAGGTGGAGGTGGTTGGGCACAGGGGGTCGGTGGGGGTGGAGAGGCCCTGTCCCTTCTGCACACTAGCAGATTGTTCTCCCCGTGGGCGGAGGGAGGGGGGAGGTCGCGTTGTTGTGCCACCTCAGCGGCAGAGGCTTTGCACTGGGCTTAGTCGTGGTCTCCACAACGATCAGATCTCAACCAGGTCAGGGTTTTGCGGTGACATGTGTGAATTAGTCACATTGTGAGGCAAAGAGGTGGCACTGTGACGGTAAGTGTCTATATGTGTGTGTGTGTGTGTGTGTGTGTGTGTGTGTGTGTGTGTGTGTGTGTGTGTGTGTGTGTGTGTGTGTGTGTGCTGGAAACGGAAGGAAGCAGACTGCATCAATGATTCAAGGCATCGTGAAGCCACAACCACAGAAAGCACTAAATAAAAACAGCACTCAAAACACCCTTGTTCACCTGATTGCGCTAGGCAAGCCCCTATACTTCTCTATTCTTGCAGAGAGGCCTGAACAGGATCAGATTCTTTTGCAGGTTCCCTGCTAAACGCAAAAACATTTTGAAAGGGAAGGAACCGTGGCCTTGACCAATGGATTGGTCACAAAGGTGGAGATCTTTTAAAACCTGCTGAGTCCAGCATTCCCCTGAGTCATGCGTTACAAAACGCTGGTTGTTCAAAAAGTGAGAAGCTTTAGGAGGCCTGCAAGACAGTGCAGGTGATACATGTGCCGTTAAAATGGAACCCTTGTTGGTCTTGGTCTTTGTCTTTGTCTTGTAGGCATTACCTAGCTTTTAGGACCCTTTTGAACCCTTTGCAACCATGATCTTTAAAAGGACACCAGGCAAGCCTGATGCTTTTTCTCTACGAAACTCCCCCTAGCGTCTGTATGTGTCGATACGTGTGCGAGCCCTCGCTCGGTCTGAAGCTCTTTTCCTTTTCTTTGCATCTTCTGTCAAGGGTTTTCGCTGCTTCTTCGCCGCCTCTGCCATTATACACACGTTTACAACAATCGCTAGCGTTTCGTTAGCCTGCCTCTGTGCTGTGGATGCAGGATGTAAACTGATCCTGCTTCTCGCGATGTCTGAGACTTTGTGAGACTGAAGGTCGGCGGGTAGGATACACTGAACTTGCAAGTGGGATATTCTTTCTACAGGCAGTAGGGGAGGACGAGAGAGTCTTCATTCGCCCTGTAATGAGTCATTTAACCATATACCGACTTACGAAGATGATTAATTAACACGAAAACATTGCCTGGTGTCCCTTTAAAGCATTGCTCAGCTGCTATTCTAAATCATATTAGAATGAAAACACAGCATGACTGCTTAATGGCTGATTCAGCTACTTTTTAATAGTAATCATTTGTATTTGCCTAGAACCTTTTCTCTCAAACCCAAGGTCGCTTAGTGCTCATGAAGCCCCTCTTCTCCTTCAGTTAATGGCGTGTGGACAAGCTGCTTCAGCGAGATTGTGGCGATTTACGAAAGCACCATAATCACGCTGAAGAAGGGTGTCTTGCCCGAAGCGTCCGTGGGGAGATTACAACAAGTTTTATAAAATAACTGTGAGTGCTGTCCTTTATTTTAAAAGTTGAGCGCGTTATTCCGGTTATTTATGTGGATGAGCTGACCTGGTAAACAGCAGAGTCCGAACATGTCCCTCCCTCGAGTGTGATGGCCGCTATGGCTCAGCATCCGGTCCTGTGGAGAGAATTAGAGAAGGAGAGGTCAGGCTTGGTCATAAGAGCTCTGTTCTAGAATCTTTGGTCATAAGGCACACACCTTCACACCACGGATCTCCTGGGACTTCAGAACACACTGGTTACCAGTAAGAAGCAGAGTTGGATTAAGAGACAGAGCAAATGCTTGGGACTCACAATCTGGTGTTAGTGTTAGTCTTATTCTTTCATCTGAGTGAGTGAGTGAGAGGGCTAACGCTGCAGCACTGTGACCTGTCTGAGCGCCCGGCTCCCACTCTCTCCCTTTCATCTGCCCTCCCACTCTTTCGTCTTCTTTCCGTCTATCTTTTTTCATCACTCTCTACTCTCTCTCTCTCCCTCCCTCCCTCCCTCCCGTGACGCTGGCAGGCTACTTGACTGGGCAGTGTGACCCAAATGAGGGGAGCCAGAGCGGCTGCTGTTACTCACACATGTGGGTTCACTTAAAGGTGCCCCCCCCCCCCCCCCAAACACAAACACACACACACACACACACACACACACACTACGAGCATTGAAGAACTCAAAACACTCCTGTGTACTCTCCAAAGCTCCGCAGAAGGAGAGTAGAAATAATCTGAAATAATAAGGCACATTTTTATTCTAACTCTAAACCAAACAAGGCGAAATTGCTGACTGTATTATTCTCACATTTGGACAGAGCTAAACCAGATGGCAGAAGGGGAAAACAAATAAGACAGAGGGTTTTTATATCCCCAAATTCCTGTTTAGAGAATGGTGTGTGTCTCTCTGCACTCCCCCTTTTAAATATCACCTAGAGTTTAAACCACTGGATTATCACCAGCCTTTAATTCCAGCTGCTTTCACTTGGATCTGGGGACCAACGTCATAAGAGTACAGTACCTAATTTTGCAGTCCTACAGCTATAATATAGCTAATTATACACCCAGTCTTCTTCTGTTTAACCTAAATATAAAATGTCAGCAGCTAAATCCTACCGAAAGCTCATGAACACATCCCTACTGGGTCACACAGTTTAGTTCACCTCGAACATTAAGTCTTGGAGAGAGTGTGAGTGAGAGTGTGTGTGTGTGTGTGTGTGTGTGTGTGTGAGTGAGTGTTACTTTCCTCCATCAACTCAACAAGCTCATACCCTGCATCAGTCGCTGGACAAAGAGGACCTTTGGCCATTGTGTGAGTCTAATAAACTGGATTCATTCTACCCAGCTGCCCAGTCCAACAGGAAGCCAGGCCAGCAGGGTCAGGAGTTCCAGGCTACCTGTAATTTGCTTTGCTTTTAGCTTCACACAGTCTTATGCCTTATTTTTGTTCCAGAAGAAAATAAGGCTTATTTAGTCTTGTGGTGGACCGCTTTAATCTACATCCAAACAAAACAGCTGATAAGGTGGACTTAATGTCTGCAAACTGCATGGATTGGATTTTTTGGATTTATGAATATGGGTTTAAAGAGATTCATAGTTATTACAGAAATCTCTTTCACAGACAGCGTTGGGGGGAGAGAAGGGTGAACACAAGCTGTAGTTTGGAAATAATTCACCCCCACTGGCATGTCGTGTAATATAAAGGCCAGAGACCATTCCAACCGAAAGAGCATTTCAACCCAAATGAAAATGCTTTTAATGTGAAATAAAAACAGACTGAGCAATAAAATGTCTTCTCTAACTGCTGTTAGGTTGTAAAATATGCTCAAAATGGTTGGCAATGACCTAAAAAGAAAACTCATTGTGACCATGGAATGGTATGGCATTGGGGGAGAAATGAAAAGCAGATATTGGGTTATTACTGAAATACAACCCATATGTAAGCCATTGCCTGCCTTTCCTTTCCTTAACTAATTAGACCTATAGTGTTTTAAAGGTTAGATTGTGAAACCCTATTAAATCATAGACGAACAAGCATAATCCTGAGAAACACAAACAACCAAACAAGACACTGTGTCACGCCAGAGGCAGCTTTGAGAGGCTTATTCATTGATCTCATTTACCGACTGGACTGGCCGCCAAAACCTGAGGTGGCAGAAAGCAGTTCTGTGAAAAACAAGGGAGGCCACCGTAAAACTTTACAAGCAACCCACTTTTTGCCTGCTTGCTGTTGACTTTGGGTTTTCTTTCCACTCAACATATTCTATTTTTTGTCGTGTTTCCTCTCCACTTGCTCCAAGCTAAAGTCAAACATGGCCCTTGCCGTGTTGTTAGAGGGAAAACCTTCTTGTAATGAATAGTGGAATTTCATTCTCACAGTTTTAATCAGAGTATTTTTCCCTCTCATTCTCAACATCTTATGTAGCCCCTTGTCTTAATGTTCAAAAAGAAACTTCAATTCAATGGCCAAACCACCAAACAACAGTCGACTTATATCTTTTTCAGACATGAGAGAACACTTGGAATTGGTTTCATTTGATTTCAGTTCACTTCACTGCTTATGATAAGTCGAGCCCCATCCTGTCAGTCCCCCTGGGCCACCCCCCCCCACCCCCCATGGGGCCTGTGGACTGGGATGGCCCCTACAGTACTTTGGAGCTCGGTAAACACACAGATGAAAAGAACATTCTTCCACTGTCCCTGTGTTCTCCATTAGGGCACAGATGAGAACTGACTGGACGGAGGTGGGTGATGTAACACTCCCAGTAAACAATGGGTCAGAACATTCCTTTACAAACAACAGACTGCAATTGTGATGGGTTGGGAAAAATAACAGAGTACTGTAAGCTAGTCAGCTAGCAAGCAATAGCTAATGCTAGTCAGCATTAGCGAATGAGTTGATTCCCACAGAGTCAAGAGGTAAGTAAGCAAGTGCTGAGAAATCAATGTAATTGGGGAGCAGAGAGAAGAGGAAGAAGGAAACAGTGAAGAGGTTGGGGGTGGGGTGGGGTGGGGGTGGGGGGGTTAAGGTGCAGGGAGATCCCTTGGCCCCGTTTCCCTCAGAGGCAAGAGACGCCACTGCTGTGGAGGAGATGGAGGAGGAGGTTTCACTTCCACTTAATTGCGTATCACTCGATCACTTTCACATGTTCCTTTCTCCTTAGCTCCCTTCTTTCCACTTCTCTTTTCTCTCTCTCTCTCTCTCTCTCTCTCTCTCTCTCTCTCTCTCTCTCGCTCTCTCTTGCTCTCTCTCTCTCTCTCTCTCTCTCTCTCTCTCCCTCTTTCTCACTTCATCAAACTCCCTTTCAAGTTTCTGGGGGAGAGCAGCCAAGGCCCACTGGAGTTTCCATTGCTCATGACTTCCCTTTCCAGCCAGTGTGAGCCTTAACCAGTACACCTCAGACCACAACCCTCCTCCTCCTCTTCCTCCTCCTCCTGCTGTTTGTCCTCCTCCCAGGCCTGAAACCAAGCGCCCTCGTAAACCTCACACCGTTAACTTTACAATCCAGCAGTGAAAGGCAAAACACATCAATAAATAAATAAATAAATATATAAATAAATAAATAAACAAGCTAAATAACACACATCTGTGCAAGGCATCAATCTCTAATTAAGTGATGTCTTTGGACCCCCCCCCCATTTAGGCTGTTTCTGTACTGCTCAGGGAACGCTCACTGGCCTGAGGTTGGTTGGTCCTTATAAAGTTGCTTGAAAGGTCCTTGTAAAGCTGCCTGTCACATCAGTTAGGATTTCCATAGTCTTCATCCGGAGTGAGAAGTGAAGACAAGAAAAAAGAAAAGAAAAGATGAGTTCCCAGCTCCAAAGCAGGACAGGCCTAGGAGCATTTCCCCCTGTTGTGTGCTAAGGAGCCCCTTTCTAAATTTACATTTTTGTCATCTTGATGCCAGACAAAAGGCTTGGCTGAAACCGAAACCCATTCCTGTCTAGCCATGACAGCAGTGCTGTGAATGATAGAGCTTTCAAACATCACATTTTAGCAGGGACTTTTTTCCAAGATGTCTTAAGTCATGTCTGAACAAAATGTAAGAGGGATAACAACTGACAAAATGTTTCTTATAGTTGTTGCAACTATGCAAACTGTTCAATGTCAATTCAAAGATAATATATTTGTGTGGGTTTGTTGTACAAAGTCGGTGTCAGCCTTTCAGCTTCAACAGCAGTCAGGACATGTGGTGCTAAAATCTACCATACCTTTTTCTTGAACCATGAATTCATAAATCCTCAATGTTTAACATGTAATATTATAGCCCAGCATGGCCAAATTCAGAATGTACCTTCCGTGTAAAGTTTCCAACCATTACAAGAGAGTCTGCTGAGGCATTTCCAAAAGATTTCCCTAGGAACCTGCCATGTTTTCATTCAGCCCAAGCAGGGGGGTATTTATAGCTGGGCCTTCCCTAATTATTGTCTAGACACAAACCTGCAAAAACAATGTGGGACTATTGCTTTGCACGAGCAGATGGAATCATATGAACCTGTGTCAACACTTATTATGTATGCATATATACTTTATTTTCGTTTTATTCTCTCGCGTGTCCACCGAAGGAACTGAATCCAACTCTGAATATGTCCACACGGCACAAAACACTCCTGGCGGAAATCTCAAAGGTCAGCCTCAGGGTGTGCCAACAAGTCACACTTACACCTCAGCCTGTTATCTCGGGCCCTCCGTTTCAACTGTGTATTTAGGCATATATAAAGGAGTGCTCGACAATGACTGTTTACAGTTTATTTCACATTATGACAAAACCACTGAAAGAAACATGATGACATGCCTGACAGGCAGTTCAATGGCATGAGATGTGGTTTCGCAGCCATTTTTGGATCCATGCAATTTTTAAGTCGCTGTTGCAGATGCTATACTAATGCTATGAGTTTGGAAAGCATGGAGAGGGAAAGTACCCCTGGTCATAATTTAAGGCCATATTCAGTTTGTAATAAGTAGTTGCAGCTGCCAACCTATCGTTATTGTCCACTGCAGAGAACATACAATGTGACTGCGTAGGTTCCATGACTTCACGATACAAATATTCCAGCCACACTTCACATGCACTCCCCAAATCAGTCACAAACAAGAGGAGATGAGCACATGCAATGACACAATGGCACAGGTAGACCCTCAAGGGGATCTGCTCACCCCCAAGCACAGGTCAGGGATATAGCATAACGTTAAAGATAGCGATGTGTGGGAGGGCAGTGCCCGTACCACATTCAGGTCCAAGTGCCCACGGGGACCTGAGTTCGAGTCCGACCCGGGTCATTTCCCGATCCCACCCCATCTCACTTCCACTTGCTTCCTGTCAACCTCTTCACTGTCCTATATAATAAAAGCAAAAAAGACCAAAAATGTATACTTGAAAAACCACTTGTGCCCTCAAAAGCAACAATTATACACACACACACACACACACACACACACACACACACACTGATGTTCTGAGGCTCTGGGACTGTGAGCAGGCATGTGGGAGTGACTGAGGATCTGTGACATTAGGCTACTTATTCCATTTGATCAGCCAAGATCTGGAGCAACGCGGAAGCCTGAGAGCCAGGCCCCGCCGCTCTCTCCCTCACTAGAGCTTTCGGCCAGACGGATTAGGCCCACTGCCTCCAGACAGGGGGAGCACAGCATATGAGGCATATTAATGTATGGAAGGTAGCGTAGAATTCAGTGCACATACATGTCCATCTCCATCTCCCTGACAGCTATTACCAAGGTCATATGAATAGCAGCCTACTCTGCCTAACCAGGAATAGCTATACTCCTGCTGATTCATGAAAAACCCAGGCTGGGCCTTGGCCTAGGGAATGAGCACTACATTGTCTGTGTTACATGCACTCATATGGAGATTCCTTTTCAGCAAAGAAAAAGGGCTATATTCCATTGTGGTTAAATGAATGCCCACATTCCCCCCAAAAACATACTGTAGGCTACACACATGTGTGTGGAGATCTGAATAGCACTATCGAGCCTGGGTGGGCTTCATCATCCAGCACACGCCAGCCTGCTGTTATTACAACCATTCTTCTCTTCCCTGTGGCTGCTATGCATAGAAATGCAATTTCAGCATTATGTATTCATGAAGCTCTCGTCTACCATCAACATAGTGGCACACATTTACACACATACTACTGACACACAAACACAGACAAATTCACATATACACACACAGCTTGCCACCCACAGTTACCGTGGCAACCCCAGATGTTTTGGTACATCCCTGAGGGCCCCTCCTGGCGAGCAGATCCAGAGGGTGTAGTTAGGGAGGGAGGGAGGTGACTGCTGCCGTCTTCCCCCCATGGCTGCCAAAAATAGCCGCAGAGCATCCGAAGAGGAGCAGTAACGACGGCCTAACACATTCTCTACCTGCCGAGGCTGACTGACCAACTTCACCAGGGAGCCTGTGCCAAAGAGATGTTTTCCCCTTTGTTTCATCGTGTGAGCTAACTGGTGATTAATCATGCCTGGATTTGCTTACGGTGGAAGCTGATTAATGTCTGAGAGGAAATGCAGAAGGAAACGCTTTGATTAGAACTCCCTGCCGCTACCACTTGGCCCAGTGACATTACAGAGCCATTGTAGGAGCGAAAGGGGCACTAAAAATATGCCCAGTTATCAAGAGCAGTGCACCAAGTTGAAATTCAGCACAACCTTTGCCCTCATTGCAAGCAAAGGCAATACACTTCCACAATTACTTTTAGGGGTTGAAATTATAGGCTACTACGGGTCATATAGGCTAAACTTCAGTAGACCTTCACTATACCTTGTTCAAAATACAGAGGCCCTTCAGTGGTGATGAAAGTAGCATCAGAGCCTACATTTGGTTTTCATTAGGCTTATGTTTGAGAGATTGAACTCAGAGGCTATAATTATAATGTTAGCTACCCACACCATATGTTGCTGCTGCCTGAGTCAGATGAATTGAAACCCTGGGAAAGCACTGTAGTAGGATAGCTTGTGTAGATGTTTAATCACTAAAAATGGACCAAATGATCAAAAGTTGTTGTGCATAATCACACTTGTCTGTCAGGTGTTTATCTTAGATAAGATGGTATTTATTAATGTACACTTTGTTATGAGGTGGTAATAACTAGAGATAGACCTACCTAACAAAAAGGGTGAGAAATCTTAGTTTCTTAAACTATGAGAACCTTGTGGTGTGCTGAAGGCAGCAGCCACAATGTAGCATACTTTTCAAGGAGGGAAGAAAATACATAGTTTAAATCTCAACATGCTATTTGCAAATGTGGCAGTAGGCTACACTATTCGAACAACTAGTTAGGCTACGTGAGATTTGTTTGGGACAGGCCTACAGTCAGTCTCACCAACAAAACTGTAGGCAGAGATAATAAGAAACACTCAACATTTCTCAGGGCGTGTAGCTCATCTCAAAACGATCACAGATGTTTCATGATAGAACAACTTACAGTAACTCTAAAATGCATACACTTTCAACAGTCTCATAACGACAGTCCTAAACTAAGACATGGAACGGTGCTATAATACTAGGTCTAAGGTCTACGTGAGGCTACCTACCTTCACATCAGGAATTTGCCTCACTTTAAACGTTGTCCTGGATCCCGTTAACATTTTCACATCAAGAAACGTATCTTTCTATATCCTTACAAAATCCAATGTGAACCCATGCGGTAGTCAAAGTCAATAACAGTGTAAAAGCGGTGCTTTGGTCCATTCCATGTTTCTCTGGAACTGTTACTTTTCTCTGCATTCAACCTGCATCATTGAGTGTAGAGGTGTTCTCTGTGGCTGAGTAACCCACTCTCGTTGAATTTTACTGGTCTTGAAGCGGAATCCATCCATACCTCCCTCCTCCGACCAGAGCTTGAATAAGTTCACCGTTAATTGTAGCAGTCTCGCTTTTAGAAACGTACCCTTCCTGAGAACACAGACGTAGATGACCGCCGACGCGGAATAAGAACGCTTTCCATTAGCTACATTTGTTTACCCCTCGCCATACTGGTAATGACACAGTGGAGCGCCACACAGTAACAAAAAAGACACCCAAGCGTCTCTATGCCTCTTAAAGGGGCAGGCAGTCTTAACTGAGAAACGAGGAAACTTGAGTTCAAGTGAGACTTCTGTGGCTTTCAAGATCCGTATCAATTCATAGACTATGTTAGATTAAGAATAGCATTGTTATATACGAAATAGAAGTATTGAAACTAGCTCATAGCAGTATATGATTATAAACGTTCCCCTTATGTGTAAAAAAGCAATCATTTTAGTATCTCAAGGTGCAGAAGCACTTAAGAGCAAAGGAGGGATGTTGGATGGATGCCCACTGAAATGGGACAATTTGAGACCCTGCCGTTTTACGACCTTTCACACATGGAGAAGATTTTAAAGTCCAATGGGCTCATTTGTCCCGCTGTTTACTTCAGTTAATGCCATTATATGGCCTGAAGGAAGTGAAATAAATCACACATTTGGAGGAATTTCCACATTTTCTATTTCATGTTGTTATAATAACACAGTTGGCTACTTCAACAGAATCCGACCACATATTTGTCTTCGCAACTTTTGCACAAATGGCCATCACCACTTACCTGTTTAGAAGTCTCTTCCTCAGACCGCACCTGTGAACTGTATCCACCTGTAAATCCACTCAATACCGTCTATCTGCAGCCTTGCCAGTGGTTTGAGCCACTCTACATAGCCTACTGAACATTGCAGTACCCAACTCACAATCTATGGTCAGTCTCTAATTACAGCACAATGCTCGTTTTTTATCAGAGAAACATTTCACAGGTGACCTGTCTAGCAAAGTGCAGGCAGTGTTTGTGGGCTCATTGCCTTTGAGAGCTGGCATGTAGTACATATGATATCACAGAGGTTTCATCTGGAAACGGATACCTGCCAAGCAAAAAGGAGAAATGAAAAGTGATCCGAAAGATATCAGTGCTCTACTTATTAATTTATAAGAGCCCCACTGTGAATTTATTGAAGTGAAAGGAGATCAAGTTGGGGTAAAGGGTTGCAGGAGATTGTGTTTTCTAGAATATCTAAATGACCCCCCCCCCCCCTTATTTTGCAGACAGAATAATTTACGCTTCAGAGTAATGCAGAAAGCAGCGGACACCAGCACAACTATTTGGATCATGCTCTGACTTTTGCTAGTGAATGTAAACCATCTGTGAATCCAGATGAGTCTGAACAGAATAGAGAGATGCAGAGCAGGGTGTACAGAGAAGAGTAAAGCACACATCTACAATACAACAGGATAATTAGGCTGTGATTAGTCTTCAACACTATCATGATCCATGCAAATTAATCTCATCTTTTTTTGTCTCCCGATAGTTGGTGGTACAGATATAGCCAGATAGATATAGACCAGGATTAGTTTACTGGCACTGCCGGGTGGAAAAGGTGAAATCCAAAAGGATGGTGTATTGTGGATCTCTGTGCATGTGTGCTTGCCTTTACAGGTCTCTGAATAATGCATAAGGTGAATGAGCATGACATAACTTACACCGCAAACAGATAAGGAATCTATTTCTGAAGTCATGACAACGCAAGATATTTGGTTTATATCCATAACTTTATAGGATCATTCCTGGCGCTGAGACACACTCCAACTAGACAGTCATTTTCTTACTCTCGGGCATTCAACAGAGGTGTATATGTAAACTGACATAGGCCTAATTGCCTACATACAGTATGATCCTGAAGACCTAAGTTTCTCTTCACATTAATTTAAAAGTGGTTTCTGATCAAAAAGAAAGCACGTTATAGACACATTCAAGAAAAAAAGCATGACCACAGGCACTGTAGTGTTTAAATACAATGAGAATTTTATTCAAACGGTGCAAATAAAAAAAAAAGAGAGAAAACAATAAAACTAAAAGATAATCAGATGTTCTTTCTATCTAGATTGCACTGTCACACAGCCTGGGCTTGCCTCTGCCAACATGGATGGGGCGGGAGAGAGCACGGATGGCGAAGAAGGAGCATGACCCCATCAAACTACGCATGATGCAACATATGGGGGACATACCCTTCTGCAACATGCCAAAGCTGCAGTTCCATGCAAACCAAAGCATCCCATGGAAGAATTTATGGATGACTGTCAGGAAAATAAAAAAGTACATACTTTATAAACCCGGGTCAGCTATACCTCAAACTTAGCAAAAAGAAAAGAATCCATGTTGGGAAATAAACTGCGACAAGCTGAGTGCCTCAGTCAGGTCCTGTAAATTCTTATTTATTTATTTATTTATTTATTTATTTATTTTAACTTGTTTTGTGTTGAGATTGCAATAAATGGGTGTGTATAGGGGTGTATGTGTAATATGTATATGCATGCAAGTGTGTGTGTGTGTGTGTGTGTGTGTGTGTGTGTGTGTGTGTGTGTGTGAGAGAGATATGAACATTAGTGAGGCCCGTCTGTCTGACCAGTAGCCATGTGTGAAAGAACATTCTGGTATTCCTAAAATTAAACAAGCAAAATCTTCCTGAAAAAAAAAAAACCTTCCTATAAATATATATTTCAAAACCACACCTTTTTTGTCAGGTCATTAATGAAAGTATTAGTTTGTTCACAAGAAACCTTTTTTGTGGTCAGCCTCAATAGTCAAACAGAAAGGAAAGAAAATTCATTCCAATGAATACTGTCTCCCATCACCATTTTGACTACTGCAGTTTGGTATCCGTTCAGTTTAGTGTCCAACAATATACATTCTTTTCTTTAAAAACACTGTAAAACGTTTGGTATGGTTTACAAAAATAACTTGGAACATATTTGTACAACCTTCCGTTGTCTTTTTTTTAATATAAAAACAAAAAAGTTTGCAGTCTTATTGAAGTTCAATGCACAATGTTTTCTTTTAGAGATCTTTCCATTCTTGGAATAAATGAAGCCACTAATGTAAGCGAAGGGAGAAATAAACACTCAAGTTAGTTGCCATCAAATTTTCAACTTTTCCTTTTTTCACTTTTTTTTTCTGAAGAAGTCCTCTTGATTGTGCCTTTAAGCTGCAATACTTTTTTGTGAGGGCAAAGTATGCCATTAGCACTTGCGCGCACGCAGCATACACACACACGCACTCACAATTTACATAGAGACATGTTCATACACAGATTCTCACTGAGAATCAGCAGGGAAGGAGAGAGCTGTAACAAAACTGTGCACACCACACAAAACCATCACCATGAGATCACTTCTAGATACATGTCTGGTAGTTCGAAAAAGGATTGGTCTTTATTTTCAACAGAAGACAGATACCCTTTATATACATTGCCTAAGCCCAAATACTCTCTAGATGAACTTTTTTTTAGACCTTTCCGATTCAATTAATAAATTGTTAGGTTAACTGGTGAAGTCTTATTGCCTATCCTTTCCATACTAAGGAAACTGATACAAGAGCGCCATCCACTGGGTATGGCAGTGACTGCATAAAAAAAAAAAAAAAAAAAATTAGCGAGGCAAATATGAGAGCATGGCAACAATTTTTTATACCCATCAGATGCAAGTCATTGTAAGTGTGAAAGACCAAATGAGAATAGTTGTGTAATTTCCACACTGCCAATTTTTCAAGGGTTAATGTCTCCATTTGAAGTGCTTACTTTACGATCAGTGTGTCTGTGTGGTGTTGTTGGTAGTGATATCAAAGGGACCACGTCCCAGGTTATTTCAATTCTGTCAGCAATATAATGGCAACAGTTAAATAATGCCAACCTACTCAAAGCTTTACGAGTATTATTGTTGTGCAAAATGAACCGCACCACATAGCTTTGCTGCCTGTGAGGGGACTGTTTTGGGGCCATTTCTTTTCTCCCCCCGTCCATCTTTGCCAGGTATTTCCGCCACCACGGCAGATCCTTAACGAGACCTTTGTCTATCAACCAACATGGCTGCAACTTCTAAACTCCAAAAAAAAAAAGGGACAGAGAAAGAGGAAAAAAATAACAGGCCTGAGAGAGGCCTCTGCCAAACACATGGCATTAAGCACTGTTTGAACACACACACACACACACACACACGCACACACACACAGACACACACACACGGTGTGATGGCCAGAAAAGCCATACTCCCAAAATGGCTTCCCACAGATTTTGGAATTTGAAATAAATAAAAACGGGGAAACATTAGGCTTTTATACAGAGAGACAGAAACCCGTAGAGCAGATGGGCCAAGAGAAAAAGGCAACTTGGAAACAACAAGAGATGAGAGAGCGATGCCATCATCCTCAGAGAACACTACGAGTTGCACTCGCGCCTATCTGTCAAGAGCAAGCAGGCCGCACCTCTAGACTGAGGAAGCAGACATCCCAGGTCCGAAATAACACACGGCATGCCCTAATCACACTGGAACATACACACAAGCACACACACGCACACACACACACAAACACACATAACGGTCGGGACCTAAGAAAAAAAGTGCTTCATTTTTGTGCAGAAAGCCGCCTAGTGACTCATCATGGTCACTCTCTCTACTTGGACATCACATCATGCCGTGACTTGAGCTTTTTTGAAGGTAGGGTATCGCAATGTTATGTGTTATATTTTTTTTTGCATGACAACTGGCATCAGTTTTCCTCTGGTTTAATTTTACCGCAATATTGCTTAGAATATATCTGATTAGCCAGGCTAGACCCTTAACTAGACCTAATATGACACTAATGACCTTTTGTTTGTGTATATATATATATATATATATATATATATATATATATATATATATATACACGCAGACCACAGAGTTAAGCTAATTACGCTGACTTGTACAAGAATTCGATATTGGCTATTTGTTTGAAAAAAGCTATACTGTACCATCAGAAACCAGAACATTGAAACACTCTTTAAATACACCAATATTGAAACGGAGAATGAATTTATCAGTTTCTTATCAGAAAAAAAAACAACACCAACAAACAAAAAAAAAAGTGCAGCAGCTGGCTGACCAGTAGCATCTACGTTTCTGCGAACACAGAAATTGTTGTCAAGAGTTTTATGCCACACTAAATATTCACCACCACATTTGTTCTGTGATTATTAAGTGTCACAGGCCGACAGCCATCTTGTGACTTCCTTTCTTCGATAGTTAGCAACACGAGTGCGGAGTTAGAAATGCCATCCGTCAGGGCATGTCAGAGATGTTGGTTTGTAGTGTACGTCATGTCATGGAGAAAAAGAGCGCGTTTTGTTTGATGGCTGCATTTGGTTTGAGGGCTGAAGCAGTTCAACGGGGCCATCAGGCTGAGATGACGGAACAGGAGAGCACCGTGCCAAACCCACGTTTAGCCAAACAGATATTTGCCGAGAGTGTGATGCTTTGCCAAACTTCATCTGACTGACAGAAATACCGAAACCATTGCTATTTGATTTCACTGGCACTTGCTTAGTATTTGCAACAAATATTTAGAAGACCGATTTCATTGTTGATGTTTTTTTTCCAATATTTTCTTTTCTCCACCCATAGAGGAACTATGAGATTCTTTGATTCATTGAAATAACTTCGCAAAACCAAAACCTCAGTCCAGTGGTACACAATCTACCCTTGGCTGACCTTTTTCTAATTGACCTACAGTGCCAAAGACTGTATGCTCGTTACAAAAAATAATAGATAAACAAGCAGTTCATGGTTGTGCTTCTCGTATGCCTGGGGTTGTGTATGTGTGAGTTGTACTATTTCATGAAACGCAATTAAGCATGTTGCACTTTCAAACAAATGATGTCGCCTGCGGTTTACATTCACTCCACTAGGGGGAGCCAAAACAGAGGGTGACCGTAACAACGCTGAGAGAAGACTACAGAGGGCCGTTTCTCTCCACCACATCTCAGGTCCTCCACAGACAGAGCCAAAGTCCCAGTCGAATCCTCTTCCCCATCGAAGCCAGTCACAGTTAAGACTTGCCACAATCTCCACAGTCTGCATGGAGAAGGAGGACTCATCGTTCCAGTTCAAAAGGCAATGTCTGTGACGTTTTTATTTTTTCCTTTTGAAGACAGAAGCCTCAGTTGCCCCCCAGGTAAGCAGGCAGGCAGGCAGGCAGGCAGGCAGGCAGGGCATGTAGACCGTGTGCCGCACTTCTTTCCTTAACCGCCCCCCCCAGAAGCTCAGAACCTGTGGATGGTTGGCTCCGTTTCCCTTCTCTTGAGCTCCTCCCGATAACAGTAGGAGCAATAGTTGCTCGTCTCGGGGTGTCCGTAGAAGTTGCAGCTGGGTGTCCGGCAGCGGGTGGACTGAAGGCTGGCCAGGCCGCCAGCGCTGCCCAGGGAGTAGTGCCGGACCGGAGGCGGACCGCTGCGACCGCTGTCCAGGCCCGAGCGCAGGTCCCGGTAGCCGTTGCTGTACCCACCGCCGCCCCCTACGGGCTCAGGGTCCAGCTCCGAAGGGTAGGTGGAGAAGCAGGGGTTGACCCTGGAGGGACTGGCCACTGCAGAAGGGGCAGGAGGAGGGTGGTACTGGGGGTGGGGCGGATCTTGAGCCACGGGGCAGTGGCGGGGGAGGGTGGCGTACGACGGGAACCCGATGTAGGAGGAAGAGGAGGGGCCAGGGGGACCACCGCCGGCTAGCTGTCGGCGAGTGTCCAAGTAGCCGTGCGTGTGCAGGGACTGTGACAGAGGGGCCGGAGGTGGCTGGGAGAGGGCGGCCGCGGGATGCTCCACCAACGTGGGCCGCGGGATGGGCACCACGCCCGAGTACAGGTTGGGGCTGAAGACGGACGGTTTGAAGTTGCTAAACGCGCTCGAGGTTCCATCCGTCTGCAGCTGCTCGTCCTTCGCACCTTCGTAGCCCACGCCGCCGCCGCTGCCGCCGCCACGGTATCCCAGATCCATTCCTCCGCCGCCTTCCTTGCGGGGCAGCGTGCCGTTGGGGGTGGTCAGCCCGGCGCCGCCTCTCCTCTCTGCCTCGCGCCGCTGCTCCTGCTCGGCCCTGAAGCGCTCCTCGGCGTCGGCCAGGTACCGCTGGATCATCTCCTCCTGGAAGGGCTGCCGGTTGCTCGTGGTCAGCTGCCCGGCGAAGATGTACTTGCGCTCGCCCTGCATGGCGGCCCGCAGGATGCCCAGGCTCACCTTCACGTCCGTGCTGTACTTGTACGGGTCCGACTCGCCCGGGCTGCCCCCGACGGGCCGTTCGATGCTGGAGGACGGAGACCCTTTCCCAGAATCCTCGGAGCTGTGCATAGAGGGGGAGCCGTCCTTGCTGCCCTTGCGGCCCCTGAGGGAGCCCTTCTTCTTGCCCTCCGTGCCCTCCCCTTTGCCCAGCGTCCCGCTGCCGGACCCTCCAGCGCCCCCTTTGCTCGTCATCAGGCCACCCACGTTCTTCTTCAGCTTACTGCCCAGGCTCTTGCCAAAGCTGCCCAGCTTGTTGGCCACCGAGTCCGCCCTCTTCTTGTCCCGGTCCTTCTCCTTGTCCTTGTCCTTCTCCTTGTCCTTGCGGCTCTTCTCCTTGGGGGCAGAGCTGTTGCTGGACGAGCTGGAGGAACTGGACGAGCCGCTGGGCTTGGACGAGGAGCTGCCCCCCGTGGTGGTGTTGGTGGTGGTGGTGCTGCTGTCGCCGTTGCCGTTGGAGCTGCTGCTCACCGACTCCTTGTCGGACTCGCCGGAGTCCGGGGGACTGCGTGCCTCCTCGCCGGCAGAGGCCGTCGGCGACTCCGGCTGGGCCAGCGGAGCCTGCTGTAAAGACACAGGCCCAAAAACACATCACTACCACTGTTATGAACAGAATAACAATAGCTAGAATACGACCTATAACTGCATAGCTGTTCTATTTATAGCTGTAGAAATAGTAGTACTTGTAGTAGTACTATTTCTGTTGTCTGCATGCAAAGATGCATCAGCAGGAATTAACTGTAGGATTAACGGTCATTCTGTACATTGCATAATATTAATCATGAGGAAAATCCATATACCATGTAACTATGGTCACTGTAGTACAGTAAATACATGCAGGATTATATTGTAAACTGCATCATGCATGCCAATGTATAGCTTGTTTTTTTCCATAATCTCTACATCGGACTGAGAGTATCCTGAAAAGAGGTTTCCCTCAACACCATTAACCGTAACCCCTGACCCCTCATCTAAAGCATGCGATCGTTAAGATGGCCTGTACCTCACAAGGCAGTGGTAGCCAGGTCACGGTCATGTAACTGTGCAGAAGGTGCAGCTTGGCTTCCAGAGAGAGGGTCACACTAGGGGAGAACACAGGAGAAACAGGTTCAATTATGTTGATATGATGTTCCACTGGAGACTGAAGGATTTGAAGATGCTCACCCATCCCTGTTCAACCATCAAGCCCAAACCAAAATAGGTTGGAGGATGTATGGTTTTGAGTACAAGAGCAACTACTACTGCCTGATCTCATTTCTCATGTCATTATTCTAAATACAATTATTCGTTGCATAGTTTTAAACTTTAAAATAACTGAGCGGTACTCAATGCTAAGATCTGACATTCCCATGAACCACCCTAATAATAAGGTTGGATATTGAGAAACTTAAGAATAGCGCCACTTTGCCATGTGCCTCGTTTCTTTTGCAGCTCTGTAATCAACAAACAAAGCCTGGTACAAAAGCCAAAGTTTAAAAATATCCTCTTGTTCTTCTCTGTGCTATTTCCAGACGGCTCCTTCCGCAGCAGGCTTTCACTGATAATCCTCCCTGACTGTCAAGGATCACTAATCTGGAGAGCAAGCTAATCATGGTTGGTTGGTGATAACCAGGTTTTGCAAGGGCCACCCCCTGCAGAGTGGACTGAGAACTTTAATGAATCAACATTCTTTTTAATGGATTTTCACTCGATTTACTTCCTTGGAGTAACTGGTAAACAGATAAACAAACAAACAAACAAACAAACAAACAAATATCCAAATAAAATCAATGCTCCCGAAACAGTTCTGGCCGGAGTCAACGTGCCGAAAGGGTAAACGATAAGGCAAGCCGAGTAAAACATATGAAGGATCACCACTATACCTGGCAAGCATGACGTTGTCACCGTCATCCTTCCCCCATTCCCAGTCCTTCCCAGGGTCCACGGCGAAGTGGAGCGGCAGCATCTTATGGTCTGAATCGGTCAGAGGAATCACCGCTACAAAGAGAACAAAAGAGGCAAAGCAGTTAAGGTGAGAAATCATGACTAACATTCCCCTCACTTCACCCTTCCTTTCCCACCTGGCTTCCTACAACAGGGAACTCTTGTTGGAGAAGAAAGAAGCTAGAACAACAAAATCTCTGAATAAGAGAGAGATCAACTGAACAGTACTATTCACACAACTTATGTATGAAACTTTTAACATCCCACAACAACATATTGGGGGGAAATGAACAAAAGGAAAACCAGCTGGAGTTCAAACCAGTCAAAGACAATAACTTGTAACGTGTAACAATCAAAAAATGTAATTCTATTTGTCTTGTTGTGTCTATTGATCAAACTAAGAACAGATGGCAATAGCAAGGGGCAAACATTCACAGAATCCAATCAAATCTTACAGCTGGGCTACACCGGGTGTGCAACTGACATGTTCCGCTCACGGAGTGTTTAAAATAGCTTTAGAAGACTAGCCTCAGTAAGGCAGAGACTTTCTAATGAGGAGACACAGCACTCAAAAAATGCTCCATAGAAATGCATGGGGCTAGTTTGTAACGCCAATATGGCAGTTGTCTACACATATCACACCCCTTCCACGGCAAAACGTTGACATGTGAATACATTGAGCCAATAATGTGGTGTGTTGTGAAGACATCGTGCCAATCATGTGTTGTGATCTCGCTGCTGGAGCAAGATTGGTGTCGTGAAGCCTTGCGCACGCGCATTTCTGCTGAAATAGATGCCCAATGAGTGCCCAAAAAGCGTTGCAATATGGCCGCCGAGTGGAGGGACTTGCCTAAAAGGACTTTGAATAAGGTGCCCGGTGCAACCTGCCTGTGATGCTGAGGAGGACTCTACCTTGCTCTGTAATGCTGAGGAGGACTCTACCTTGCTCTTTGGTGCTGAGGAGGACTCAACCTTGCTCTGTGGTGCTGAGGAGGACTCTACCTTGCTCTGTGATGACTCTACCTTGCTCTGTGGTGCTGAGGAGGACTCTACCTTGCTCTGTGATGCTGAGGAGGACTCTACCTTGCTCTGTGATGCTGAGGAGGACTCTACCTTGCTCTGTGGTGCTGAGGAGGACTCTACCTTGCTCTTTGGAGCTGAGGAGGACTCTACCTTGCTCTGTGATGACTCTACCTTGCTCTTTGGTGCTGAGGAGGACTCTACCTTGCTCTGTGATGCTGAGGAGGACTCTACCTTGCTCTTTGGTGCTGAGGAGGACTCTACCTTGCTCTTTGGTGCCGTCCTTCTGCTCCATGGACACCAGGGCAGAGAAGTGGGCCTGGTCGTAGGCCAGCACCAGGGGCGAGCGGTGGCACTTGCTAGCTGGGACCTCCAGGGGCAGGTAAATCCCTCCAAATGGAATCGGTGCAAAGGCTGGCAGGAGAGGAGAGTAGAACAAAGCAGGTTAGCCTTTAGCTACCTCGGCTGCAGCCTTTCTATAGGTGGCAAGGCCAACACATCAGCCTCTGTAAATCCATGCATACTTATTTTTTGTCAATAATAGTTGGCTAAACTGCACTTACAGCTTACACATTTCTAGTGCCAACAATTAATGCAGGATAATCAACACACCAACAACAGACAAGAGAAGTCCCAGGCTAAGAAAGTCTTTTTTTGTTGGTAATTACACTAGCAATGTCAGATAGGTGTGTGCAAAAGAAACAGAAGGTTTTAGGGAGGGTGTGTTTAGTAGTTGGCTGCTTGTGCATAGGAAAGAGGTAACACAAGCTGACAGAATCAAACCAGCAGGATCGTGGTTGGCTCCTTTGGTCATCCTTACCCTCACCGCCGGAGTCCCTTAACATGGTGTCGGCCACCACCACGATCGGCCTTCGCAGCACGTGGGCCAGAACAAACACATGGAACTCCTCCAGACTCTCGTACACCGGCTCCTCTGAGGATTCCGCCCTACACACACACACACACACACACACACACGCACACACACACACACACGCACACACACACGCACGCACGCACACACGCAAGGACACACAAACACGTCATGAGTTAGCTAACCTCTCCTGCTTAAGCCAGCCAAATTCATAATTTATGGAAACTGCAATGGCTTGTCGCCACCAGGCTCTACAGAATACTTGTGTGCATTTGCCATGATCATGAAACTATGCAAGTGTTAGAGTATGCAAGTGACTGTTGAAACTATGGAAGAGACTGCTAGTTGTCCATGTGGATTTTGGTCCTGATCCGGTGGCTGTCCTACCCGTTGCTGCCGTTGGCGCTGTAGTGGATTCTGGGTTCGCTGGATGCCAGCTTCAGTAACTCGTTCCACTCCTTCTGCCACTCCTCCTCTGTGTACACCAGGCCCGACTGCGCGGACACACACAGATACAATTTCACACCTGCGCCTACGCACGTCACCAAGGCCTTTACAAAGCAGGTCACGGCAATTACTGACATTACGCCGCAGACACACTTACACAAACAAGGACCTGTTTACATTTACGTTTACATTTATTCATTTAGTTTATATATATTTACATTAGCTTTAGCTTATATCCGAAGCATATGTCAATTATATCACAAGGGCCACTGTCCCGTAAGCACCTTGGGGTTAAGTGGCTTGCTCAAGAGCACAATGATGGAAGCCAGGTATTGAACCCACAATTTTTCAGGCTACTGCATGCTAGTCCAGCTCCTTAACCAGTACGCTATCACCTACCCACCACCATTTCCCAAAAAATATACACCACAGACACACTTACACAACCAAGGACCCGTTTCCCAAAAGGTATATAAGTGTGATAATCTGACTAATACTAATCCTATACTGTAGGTGCTATAGTGTACTGTTGAAGGTGTAATCTGACTAATACTAATGCTATACTGTAGGTGCTATAGTGTGCTGCTTAAGATATAATCTGACTAATACTCGCCGCATCAGCGGGTACTGATGCTGACTGGGAGCTGGGACTCTGATGTCCACAGAGCCACGTTAGCTTAATAATGATGCATGATTGCTCCAGCCTCAGGGAGGGCTGGGTGCCGCGGTGATGTACGAGCACTGGGAGTTCTGACCTCTTTGTTCTGCATGGTCTGCTGCCAGCGCCATCTGCGCCTCAGTGCCTCCCTCTCCTGGCCGTGGTCCATCAGTGCATACAGGGCCTTCCGCAGCATCAGGTCCCGGTCGTGGAAACCCCACATTCCTGCACAGCACAGGACACAATCAAGACCACTGAAAGGTTCAAATACAAAAACAAAAACAAAACTAACACGAGTCACTAGCGACAGACGGACTGGTCTGTGTTTTGGTGCGAAAGAGAACAAACACAGCTGACCAAGGGTGAAAGGGTCTGTGGAATCCAGTGACCGGGTCTGAGGAACACGGTTTGGCACACTGGGAGAAAACAGACCACATGAGACGCCGTCTAGGAACGGATTAATATTCCTCTGATGGGGCTTAATGTTGCAGTTGGCTGTAATTAATTAGCTGCAGTTAATCTTCCCGCGGTCACTCCGGGTTGGCATTTTAACGCTTGGCAGCCGTGCCAAGCATGGCTCCCCCAGACCTGGCACCGGCTAAGGGTTCACCTTAAACGTTCCTGGGACCACCGGTGCGTCTTGCAGCTGGGGGTGGGGGGGTAAACAAATAAACAAATAAATAAATTAAGCTCACCCAGCGAGGCAGCGTGGAGCAGGCAGTTCCCATCTCCGCTAGTGGCCAGCGGGAGCAGGCTCTGGCAGCCCGGACCCACACGAGTCCACCAGTTGAGTCTCCCTGCAGGCACAAAACACAAGAGAGCTTCAGCTTCAGCACACAACTCTGTCTCTTCTCTCTGCATGCTCTGGGGCTTTTTCTGGCTCTTCCAGTTACCAGACAAGCGCTCTACACTTTCACTTTCCTCCTTCCTGTATGCTCCACATGGCTGTGTTCTAGTAAAGACAATCAGCAGCAGCAAGAGTCAGGCCATGACATTACAGTTGTAGCTGTCTGCTGTATAGGTTATAATGTAGACATTAGACAGACCTACTTTATTTCTCATTTGACACTCGTGATCCACTGATACTGTGGTTCTGTAACCTCTTCTTATATATTTTCTGTATCAGGCGAATCTCTCGAAGGTCTTATGTGTCTTAAGCATGGCAGTATGGTTAAGTCAAGTCCAGTCAGTTTTATTTGTATAGCCCATTTAACATGCACAGGGTGCAACCCAAAGCGCTCCACATACAAGACATTGACACATAACAAAAGACAAATGGTGACAACAAGCACAGGACAACGAGGACAGCAAGTGCATCATATCATTTGCAATGGCATTTCTATCTGAAGAGTAGTGATGAAGATTGTGCTCCCTCACCAGCGTGCTCCAGTGCCACCATCATGGACTGCTCGATGAGGTCGCGCTCGATGAAGCCCCGGAAGTCCTCGCGGTAGACGGTGAGGTCGGGGAGCTGGAAGGTGCAGACGGGCGTGTCCAGGAGCGGCTCGGCACTGCCGCTGCCTACGCCCGTGCTGGAGACGTGTGAGCGCGCCAGCGACACGATGGTGGAGCTTGCGTGTGAGATGCCTCTGGAGAGGCGCTTCTCGTTGGCCGCTGAACACACACACACAGACACACACACGGACACACGGACACACACACACGGACGGACACACACACGGACACACGCACACGGACACACACACACGGACACAAATGGCATTACAGCATGTCTGACCACTACTGTGTGACGGTCTAGGGCGAGAAATAAGCGATAACTTTAAGGAATAGTTTCAAATCCTACACGGGCTACTGTGGTGAGAGCCCCAGTTACTGTGCTGCCTACAAAGAGCACAGGCAGTGAATGGGTGGCAGTCATAAAATTGAGTAACCTAACCAACTGAAAAGGTCTATTCCTACTTCATGTTGATAAGGGACCGTTCGGTATTTATGGAATGGACCACCGGAGGAAAATAGGGGAGGGTCATGTCTATTTAATCTTTGTTGACTGAAAACAGCAAAATTTCAAAGTGGCCTGTTTGGTGCATATTTGCATGTAGCTCTCAGTCTCAGTCTTCACACTTCGGGCACCCCTCTCTGCACATCACCTTTACCCCTCGTTTCCTTCTTTTTTGCAGTATAGCCTAGAGAGTAAAATAAAGGCCTCGCGCTGTGGCTGTCGTAGAGACTCAGTGGAGACTGAGGGACATCTAGGCACTAGCAGATTCTAGAGGGAATGTGATTTCTGGCGCCATATTACTTTCTCTTTCGTTCCATAGCAGTCAACATTGAACATGTCAACATTGAACAATAAGGGAGATGTCCCGGGTTTCTCACCCAAAACACGGGAAAATGTCAACATTCGTCCCCATTAAAGTTGGAAGGGTTGCAGTTGTAGCAACAAAGTAGCCTACTTTATTCACGCCTAACAGCCTATATTAATTTGGTCAACTTTATACAGCCCTAAAAGGGCTACATTTACCTTTGGCTTACTTTTAGTTTACCATGGAACTTTAAATAGTGTGCATGCTTAACATTAGTAAAGCTGAAATGCTTCATTCATCCACATCCAGCTCCTAACGTTTTGACCATACCAACTGGCATACCAACTGACCATGTTCTTGCCCATCTCTAGCTTTGCTGTCTCCATCCTTTCTGTTTTTGTTGTTTGCAAAAACATATAGTATTTATTGGTAACCAGCAAATTGGTTAGTGCAAATTGTTAATCGCTGTCATTCTCTCTCCTGCGCAAACAAAAATGTGTTACGTTCCATGTAGCCTAGTGCGTAATTCTGCTTCATAAAGTTGAACAAATACATTTGTTTTTTTCACAGAAAAATATAAAATAGCCAGTTTATGGTCTACAGTGCAGAGTTGTTAAGTTATGACAGGCCCGATGGCAGGGCTAATGTTATGAGAGTACTAAAATATGGGATTTTCTACGGGAAAATATTAAAACGGCAGGACAGCGGGAGAAAAGTTAAAATACATGATAAACACAGAAAAAGTTGGCATGTATGTTTCGATGATTATTTGTGAAAGAACGTTATCAGTGTCTTCATGGCGCAAAGCAGCGCGGGCGAAGACAGTGACAATTGGCAGGGGAGGGTCATGTCTTTTTTGACAATTCTGTCGGAGGGTCATTGAAAAATGTATTGCAGGCAAGGGAGAGTCATGCAACTTTTGACTGAAGCACTCAAAATCCCTCCGGTGGCGCCTTCAATAAATAACGAACAGTCCCTACACATCTACATTTATTCTAATAAATACTTACAATATCATAGCCATACTAAAGTCATAGCCATTATAATGTTAAGCCATCACACAATACTATGAAGTCTTCTATCAAAACTGGGATATAAACATTTCTGGTTTTGCAGAGATACCAAAGGTCATGAGTGTAGTGCTCTGCTGGTGTGCAGCTCCAATGTCAATGTGCAGTGACCTATACCGAGCGAGCGGATGAGCAAGCGAACAAGCATACCTTGCACCACCTCATCCTGCCGGTGCAGGAGCGGACGGCTCACTCGAGCCACCTCCTTTTCGGGGGGAGGGTAGTCCCTCTCTTCCACAAATGAATATGTCAAGGTGTCCGTGTGCACCTGCCTCAGCTGCTCAAAGTCGCTGAGGGCAGCGGTCAGATCCCAGTTCTTGCCTGCAGGGGCATAACGGATGCGTTAGGGTCATATTAGATCAAGGAGTCAAAGAACAACAGCAAACAAACAAACCCAAGCCTCTCTTCTGGGGAATCCAGGGGGAAATTCATGGCTGCTAATCAGTCATGGCTTGACAGTGAACCAACAGCGGCACAATTGCTTATCTTCACCAGCGGCTGCTGACTCAGTTTCGCCGGCAACATTAAAATGAATCCACCGGCTTCTGTTGTACTGGTCAGGGAAGGCCGCCACGTTAGCAGGACAACACATTTTTAACCTATATTGCTTTATCTGCAAGGCGTGTTGCTAGGCAACCGGAAAAAAAGGGGTGGGCAGCGAACAGTGTCCCGACTTTACCTCACTGCGTATGGATTACCTAACTAGCAGTGTTGGCTGAGAGGCCGCGCAAACCGGCTGAGCTCTGAGCTAGGCTGGGCTGGAGCTTCACAGCAGCGTTTACGCACGGCCCCTCTGCACAGCCAGAGATACGGATGCCCCCGAGCACAGAGCGCTCTCTCTATTAACAACAACTGTGTGAGAACGGATGAAAGGAGAACAGACAGGGGAGGGAGAGGAAGAGGAAGAGAGGAGAAGAGAGGGGGAGGGATGGGACAGAAGAGAGGAAGGAGGAATAGAAAGAGCTTGTGCTCCAGGGAGAGAGAGAGGACTACCTTCTAGTAGGTCTCGGGCCAATCCTGGTTCAGCTCCAGTAGAACGGACAAAGTCGGACAGGACTGCGTCCATATCCAAAGTCATGTGATCATGAATTTACAATGTGGCAGGCGGCATCAGGGGAGAGAAATGTAAGACACACACACCCACATACGCGCACACACGCGCGCACACACGCGCACACACGCACACACACACACACACACACACACACACGCTGGGTCTTCAAAGGGGCCTCCCTTTACAGCCACACCTGGAAAAAGAAGAGGGAAACACAATATGAGTTGGGAGTTTCCTGGTCCACTAACGGCTACAAAAGAGTGCAGGTAACCTCATTATTCTACAGCAACAGAAATAAATACTCGTAATAGAACACACTCGCAGACAGACACACACACAAAAACATAGAAACGGTCGATGCAGGACACACACACACACACACACACACACACACACAAACAAACACGACAAACCGTGTCTACATCCAGACACACGCAAGTCCACATGCCTTTGACCCCAATAAGAGCGTCTGGAACAGTACATTAGCATTCTGCCCATCATTGGAATTCACTGACCCTTACGGGTCACACGGTTATCTCATGACTGGGGCTGCTGTGTGTTGTGCGGCGAGGCTCAGGGCTGTTGTGCTGCCGCCCGGGCGAGGGCCTCGCTCAGTGGAAGGCAGTGAAACAGCATCACGCAAGCGGAACAACATGCCTGGAAATAATTCCTGTCCAACGAGTTTCATTCGGTATCTCTTTAATCCATTAACATTACAGCACCGTTAACTGTCAACTGACATTGACTCAAGTGGCTTTACAAAGCCCAAGGCCCGATCCACCTGGAGGAAGCACTTCATGGTGGTCCTTTGAATGACTGACACTGCTGCTGCAAGTATAGGCCTATTTCTATCTAACACAGAGAGATGGAGGTGCCCACGGCTGTGTATGTGTATTTTTTTGTGTGTGTGTGTGTGTGTGTGTGTGTGTCACAGCCTAGCCAATCAAACACTCCAGTGGCTATGTGGCGGGTCAGAACAGTTCCTCTGCCCCCTTTGCCATGTGTCTCCGTGGCGCGTGGGAGCTTAGCACAGTGGACCTTCTGTTCAGCCCACGGAAGGCACTGGAAGGACGAGATGAAAGGTGAGATCATGAACGGTGCAGTCAGGCAGTAGCCACCCACACTCTTTCTCTCTCACACACACAC
The DNA here is from genome assembly GCF_018492685.1 of Alosa sapidissima. Classification (NCBI taxonomy): domain Eukaryota; kingdom Metazoa; phylum Chordata; class Actinopteri; order Clupeiformes; family Clupeidae; genus Alosa; species Alosa sapidissima. The sequence goes on from NC_055966.1 coordinate 8,800,009, forward strand.
ACACACACATTGCCACTTCCCAATCACAAGCTGCTATGGAAACACTGATAAGGTGTCATCTAGGTGTCAATATTGACTCAGAGAAGCAACAATATTACCATGGTGAACAGCAACAGGGCTAGGGTCATATGCGATGCTATGACAACACAATTAGTCCAAAAGAAAGAGCCAAGAAAACAAATCACATTTCGATCATGCCCTGTATACGGTAGGTTGTCATTTACAACTAAAAAAATATTCTGCATCACCATTGAAGTAGAAACGGCTCTGTTCGGTAGAGTCAACTCTGGTCTAGCCTAAATGACATGTAAAAAATGCTGAGAGGCGGTCTGCCTTACCAACACATACACCTTCTACATTTACATTTGGACATATAGCTGATGCTTTTAATATCCAACGTGACTCACAAAAAAGGAAACCATCAAGGTATAGTGCAGTGGTTCTCAAAGTGTGGGCTGGGCCCCACTAGTGGGGAATAGAGACATGACAGGTGGGGTGTGATGGGTAGGGGGACATTTGTTTTTTTGTGCCCATCTTTAATAATACCTTTCTTTTTTGACAAGGAAGATCATATATTCAAAACAAAATAGCCACGCACAAACATACAAGTCATAAACACACCGACATGAATTCAAATAACATCTGATCCAGCGGACCGAGACGGGAAATGTAACATGGAACTAAAACGCAAAAAAATATATATATATATTTTAAAGGAACCGTATGTAAGAAATGTATTTCAATGAATCATAAAATGGCGCTGACATGTCACTAGATATTAAGAAATCATGTTCATTTTAAAATACTTATATCACTGACAACAGTAGTCCGGCCAGGATATTGTCATTTAAAAAGTAAAGTTGCAGCCCTCAACTGATGTTGCCACCCTCCACCTATCTACTAATCACAAAGTCAGTAGTGTTTCGGCATCTGGGTTGCCAGCTCTGCCAATCAGAGGGGAAGGGGATACACCGCTCTACAGTAATTTGAAAGTGATTGTAGTACCAGTTTTGACCACAATCTTACATACGGTTCCTTTAACGTTACCATTTTGCCGGGTTGATGGGTTCAAGTGGGGCTTTAAAAATTCCCCACTTCCAAAGTGGGAAATGACAGAAAAAGTTTGAGGACCACTGGTATAGTGTGACTAGGACACATGTTAGTGCAGCAATAAGTACTACTCACATAGAAGCGAAGTTAAGTCAAGAGAAGAAGCAGGGATGGACAGAATAAACAAGGGTGTGGTATGTGTAGATTAAGCATGTCCAGTGGGTAGTAGTGCTAGGAGAGGAGGTACTCTCTGAAGACTTGGGTCTTCAGGAGGTTTCTGAAGATAGCGAGGAACGTCCCTGCTCTGGTAGGAACTGGTAGTTTGTTCCACCGGCGGGGAACTCCTGGTGAGAAAAGTTTGGATTGCTGTGAGCATACTGGAAGTGTATTTAGCCAGAGTCTATAGCTGCTTTCAGATACAACCTCCGGAGTATATGCGGAGCTTTGTCAAATGGAGGTCCGACCCTTTAGGTGATTCAGATATGATGCTAACATGCTGACATTATGCGGTCATATGTGTGAACGACACCGACGCACATTAACAGGATCTCTGTGTGGTTGAACAGCTTGAATGTGGTTGAACACGCACATGAACAGAATCTCCACATGTTCTTCGCTTCGTTCAGACACAGCTCATTTACATAATGTCCGCCAAAAATACTAGGAGGGGAGCAGTAGAACAACCGGCTAAGTTCGGACTTCCAAATGACCGTTTATGTTGTTCAGATATAAGGCCCAGCCGTTTAACATCCGTAGAACCTTCGGTCTTACACGTAGGTCTGAATGCAGCTAACATCAACATCGGCCTCATCCAATCTTCAACTCCTCCTCCACCTCCTCCCCCTGCGACTACTGCTGCTGCCACCACCACTGAGTCTGAATCAAAATCGCCCTCATCCCATCCTTTCAACTCCTCCTCCTGCCACCACTGCCCCTCTGACTCAACCAACTTTTCACAAAGCCGAATGAGTCATGGGCTCTCTCCCTCTTTTCCTTCCATTCGCTCCCTCTCTCTCTCTCTCTCCCTCCATTTCTCTCTTTCCTCCTCTCTATCCCTCTCCCCTCCTCCCACCACACAAAGACATGCCGCTTGTGTCCCAGATAGGGCTGTAAAGGTACAAGTATTCACACCGAACAGGACATTAGGACATTAGGTTCTATACTGAATGTACCAACTGCAGTCTTAAACAGTAGTGAACAGTAGGCTTTTGTAGTAGTTGCGTACTGACCATGTTTCAAATTTGAATTCCCACACAAACATATCAAGTGGCGGACCATATGTCAGTTCAGTTAATTAATAAAGGCATTTGACACTTTTTCAAAATACTGCTCCTGCTTAGGTGTTGAGAATCAGCAATATTGTCAGTTAATGTTAGGCTAGCAGCACTTAAAGGGTTATTGTACCGAAAATTAACCGAACCATGACTTCAATGTACATACCGAATCGTGATTTCTGTGTGCCGTTACATCCCTAGTCCCAGACCCAATAAGTGATCAGAGAGTGTAGGCCCCGAGTGATGCATTTTTAACCCTGCAGAGCTCAGGGATCTGCTCACGAGCCTCACTTCCCCCATGTCTCCTTAACAAGCTGCTAGTGTCCCATCATCATAACAAACAGGCTGAGCATCAAAAGAAACCGTGAGTGAGGCAATAAAAGCCACGAAATCCTCCCTCTTGAGAGTTATAGGATGACATTCCTGGAACTACTTCTGGAGTAGTGATTTGTCAAGACAACTCTGGGACAGGTAAATAGTCCCTGCGATTTAATGTCACAGGCAAACATAATGTTTAGAGAAAGGCCCTCGCTGTGGCAATGGAGTGCTTACTTCAGCCGGAGAGACGTAAGTTGTGAAACAAACAGCCGGCAGCATTGGCTACACTACCACAGTTTCAGAGCACAGCACGGCTCCAGAGGTATGAGTCAGCTTACTTTCTCCTGCAGGTTGAGCGCATACACACACACACACACACACACACACACTCTGACAGCAACCTCTCTCTCTCTCTCTCTCTCTCTCTGGATGCTGTGGAAGTAGGCCGACTCCTGTCCCTGCCCCGCACCCCTCCCCTTGCAGTGCTCCGATTGGCCTGTGAGCCTCAGCAGGAGCTGCGAGTGGATGCCAGCGGTCAGAACTCAGAACTGACTGGACGAGCCGTAGGGGTTTTGGGTGCAAAGCGAGCAGAGGTCTAGCACACAGACAAGAGGGGGCTGTCTCCCCACACAGCCACTCCACCCTCTTCACATCTTAGGGTGCAGGTAGGCTACACGTGATGTCCGCAGACAGTGCTCCGCGCAACATCTAAAGAGACGGGCTCATTTGTATCTCAAAAGTACCCGTCATTTCCCAACTATTAGCCGCGGCTTATACATTGATTTTGCAAAATTTCTTGTTTCTTTTAACTTGCATGAAACACTGTCCTGCGGCAAAGGAAATTATCATAAAACTGTATTACATGATGTGTGTCTTCTCATGGCACATGTGTCTTAGAACACCTCTAATGTAGTCAGCATATGCATAGCACTATCAAGATGATAAAACCTATACATGGCTACAGGTACATATCAGTGATTTAGTATCTGATTACAAAAGCAGACTTGCTGTCCAAATTTATCCCACTCAAACACACCGGGACCTGTGGCTAACATGACAGGTCTCTTTGGCTCAGCCAATTTACTCATTTTATTGTTATGGACACGTCAGTCAGCACACAAAGCCAAGCTCTCAGTCAAAGTTTTAAAAATAGTACAGCAATGACTAAAGGCTTTTAGGTCTATTACATGTATTCATTTAGCAGACACTGTTGTCCAAAGCGACTTATATATGTCAACTATATTACAAGGGATTACATTGTCCCGAGAGAAACTTGGGTTTAAGTGCAGGGTCTGATCTCGGCTGAACAAAACTCAGTTTATCAACGTGCCATATCAACTTGTAGTTGTATTCCCAGGGGACAAACACCGGCATCTGTCCTGCAAGTCGCTTAGCATAACTGCCACCCCAAAACAATGTCTTGCCACCCCTAACGCCACTCCAGTTTCGCATATGAAAGTATTTTTTATTAAAATATGCTAACATTGACGCTTTGAGCGAATCTCGCAACACTAATATGAATTTGAAAAATTGTCGTGGCCCACAATAATGTGAACACTCTTGCTTGAAAAATGGTTCCACCCCTGGCTTTTTTTATATATATATATATATATATATATATATATATATATATATATATATATATATATATTTGGGCTTTTTGTGCCTTTAATTTTGATAGGACAGTAGAGAATGACAGGAAGCGAGTGGGAGAGAGAGTCGGGGTGGGATCCGGAAAGGGCCACGGGGCGGGAATCGAACCCGGGTCGCCAGCATACGGTGCAGGTGCCCCAGCCAGTTGCGCCACAGCTGGGGCCGCAGACTGATATTCTAAACAAATGTTTACTGGCGCTCCGACCACTGATTGGTGGGAGACCGCATTCTGAACGTACAATCACTATGGATATTTCTGTGCTCTGAAGTCGTGTAGACATTTAAGATTTCAACACGGACTGTCGATTGTCAAACTGAGGAAATTATTTACAGGTTAGCCCAAAAAATCGTGTAAAACAGTTGATCAGACACTAGGTGTACAAATCCTCTCAATTGATGTGCATCATTTAAACTTTATGCTTTAAACTTTAAAGCATTTACTAAATTAAAAGGCATAAATATTGTACGTTTTGTACGCACAGTCAACACACACACACACACACACACACACACACACACACACACGTCCATGCAGACACAAAATGTTGGTGCTGCATGGACTATGCTTATGAAGGAGTTTAGTCATACTAACCACCACACACTGTGCAGACAGTGTCTGCAGGAGTACACTTGGACATTCAAGAGGTTGACAGATATGGGTTTTTCTTAGTTAATCAGCAAAAATCGGCCTGATTAGTCGGCCTATCGCTACATTAGACACAGGATCACACTGCTACTGCCCTTCACGCCTCTGGCGACTAAAGGAAAGAGTGCTGAGGCTGCACGTGGAGTGACAAGCACACATCTGAAACAATCCCAGAGGATAGGAGAGGAGAGGAGAAGAGCCGCACAAAAGAACCCTGTAGTTGCAGAGGAATGGCGATCATGTGTTCGTGGAGAGACACGCCACAGCGAGAACGAGGCTCTGAAAGTGGTCAGGGCTTCAAGCCAGCAACCAAAGACCAAACCAAGACTTGGCCTAAAATACCACAACTACAAACAAAAACATACAAAACAAAACAAAACAAAACAAACGCTATACACACATACACTGCTTTGTCATGCGTCATGGGGCAGTGTGTTGTCTCCAGTGTTGAGGACCACCGTGACGGCATTTGTCCAGTGTCCACACAAGCTGTGAGCAGAGTAGCCCGTACAGCCCACCTCGGCCACACAACAATAGAGTTTAGTTCAGGCAGCAGGAAGGCACAGATTTTCTGCACAGGCAGACCAGGCTTTTGTCCACTTACATAATGTGTGCCGCGGCCGCTGTCAACACGTGGGCCGCTTTGAGAAGCTGGGGATGGCCAGGGACAGACAGCCGAGGTCAGAGCGGTCGCGGCCATTGTGTTCCGCTGTGCCATGCGCCGTTGTTGTGCTCTGGTCAGAGACAGCGGAGAAGCAGCGGCGGAGGTGGAAGGGGTGTGTGTGTGTGTGTGTGTGTGTGTGTGTGTGTGTGTGTGTGTGTGTGTGTGTGTGTGTGTGTGTGTGTGTGTGTGTGTGTGTGTGTGTGAGCAGATGGAGAGACTAAAGCGGTGTTCACACAGAGATGCTTTTTTTCACCTTCTGGCATTTGACCTCAATTGTTCCTCTATGGAACGATGGCCTGGTATCACTGGACTCTTTCAATTAATTTCACTTTGTGACAAGAGTCTGGAACGCCTATTGGAACGTCTATTGGGAAATGTTTCCAATCATAGCATCCTAATGGGCTGGACCAATGATTTCAAAAGTTCAGAGATTCCTAATGTTACTTCCTACTATGCCGATAACCTTTACAAAAATTATAATAAACCACATGGGCAGTAAGGAATCAATGTACCTTTGCTGTATAAATTTACACATTTTTCAAACTGCAATTCTTTGGTGCTTGCTGGCGCTGCTACTACCATTTAATTGCTTCCACTGGCACTTTCGATAACGAAACTAATGCTCTAATGCAACTCTGCTTGCTGCATTGAGCAAGCTGCAAGGTAGTTTTCTAACTCAGTTTTACGTCTCATAGCAAGAACACACACACACACACACACACACACACAACCAATTTCTCATGTTTTTTTAAACAATGCAATGCTAGTGTCTATGTGAAACAGTGAATATTACCTCTATGTGAATAAATAACACATCCCTTAAAACTCCTAACAGACCTCAGAGAGAGCCTATAATGAGCTCAAGATTGCCTGCCACTAAGACGGGCAAAAGCAAGTGGACCAGAGGGCAGACAACAGGTCTACAGCAACAACGTGCGTGGTCTTCTGGACGGTGAGCTACTCGGGGCCGGGTTGTGGCCAGGTGGTGGCAGACGGGGCAGGACTAACGGGACTCATAGGCAGCTGCTGCTGCGCTGCACCTGATGCCTCGCCTCGCCTCGCCTGACAGGACAGGACGTTACTGGCCTTGTGATTGGCAAAGCAGCCAACTCCTCGAGTTGTGTGACCCGTGCAATTTTCCACTGCGTCTCTGGTCTGTGTCTGTGAACCCTCTACTTCACTGCTCAGACGTATTTCTGTGTGAATGCGTGTGTGTGTGTGTGTTGTGTTGTGTTGTGTGTGTCTGTCCGAGAGAGAGAGAGAGAGAGGGAGAGAGAGAGAGAGAGAGAGAGAGAGAAAAAGAGAGAGACAGAAAGAGACAGTCTGAAAAAAAGACAGAACCTGTGTGTGTGTGTTGGAGCAAGAGTGAAGAGAAAGGAGAGGTGAGCGAGCGAGTACCAGAAAAAAAGGCAGCCGGCGGCATGTGTGTGCCAGAAAACCAAATCCTGTCGGTGAGCACACATTGTGTCCCAGTGCACTAGAGGTCAGATAGAGAGATGAGAGGACAACACAGCCTGAATCAACAAACAGCATGCTTCAGCCCCACCCCCTCACGCCCAACACCCAATCAGCTCTCTCCACAGCCTTCATCTGTCCAATCACCTGTGCCCTCCACTAAACACACTCCATCCATTGTTTTGTGATCGGGGGCAACGCTATCAGCTTACATTTGTCTGATGCTTCAAACAACCATTACACACTCAAAGCAAGCAGATCTCGACAGAAAAGCAAATACAGGTGTGTGAGTGGGGCATTGGCTTGCTAATCATGTTAGATCAGAGCTGGGTGAGGGTGGGGGTGGGGGTGGGGTGGATTACATAACGCCTCGCGGTGAGCGAGCGATGGCCACATCAGGGAGGGGAAGGGGGGCGGGGTTGGGGTCTGAAGGATTGCTGAGTCTTAACCCAGTTCTGCTCAGGCAACGTAGCCCATCCCATGTTCCCGTAAGCGTGTGTGTGTGTGCGTTTGTGTGTATGTGTGTGTGTGTGTACGTATGTATAAGAGGCTTGAGTGCGCATGTATGTGTCGGTGTCTGTGTCGGCTATAGGCCATATTACATAAGCTGCCAGTGTAGGATAAGCATCGCTGTGAGCACTGCAGTGAGCTGCTCTCTTGAGTAGTTAGAAGGAGACACTTCTGCCAAGCGCAGCAGAGCTAGGAAGTGTTTACCGCAGAACAGCATAAAATAAAAGACTGCAATAAACCCTGCCACTGCACTGCATCCTCTTACTCTCTCTCACATGTTTAAGTGTGTAAAGGATGGTGTGTGTGTGTGTGCGTGTGTGTGTGTGTGTGGGGGGGGGGTGCAAGCTGAAGCTGACTCCTGGGGACCAGAGTGACCATGGTGCACTTCCTGTAACTATTAGTGCTCACCCACCTCCTATAAATCAATACAGCTCATTGTCTTGGCCACCCACTATCTATAAATCAATACAGCTCATTATCTTGGCCATTCACCTCCACTCAGGGCCAAAGAGTGCATAGTGAGCAAATTAGGGGTGGGCGATATATATCGTCTGCGATAATATCGTGATTGTTGTTTTAACGATGTGCAGATTGACATTATCGAGTATTTAAATGACTTATGGGGAAAAAACACTCGAAATCACGCACTGAAGACTCATACATTCCCAGGAGGTAGGCTTTGCGGGAGAAGTGCAGCAGAGCAAGTGTCACGTGATCACTAGTCCCACGCAGCCTAATGTTAACTTTGTGCAGGGAGAGCAGCCTACTTGGGATTTTATGCGGCTACTTCTGTTCAAGTAGCATTGATGAGACAGTCATGTTTTTTCCTACACGGTATTATATGGAGAGAAAACATTAGCCTTTGAGTATTTTAATAGTCAGTTGTAAACAAATAACTATTCTCATGTAACTCTTTTGTAAATGGACTGAAGTTCGCTCTAAATATCTACGTTTACCAGTTATGCTAACCGTTAGCATCTCTATGGGATTTCTCATATACATTAGCCATAAGCTAACGCATTAGTTTCTATAACTTGGAATGCTAACCTACGTGATTGCTCTAAAACAAAACATAGAAGGAAATAACTGAGATGTAGGCTACTCTGTTGGTCTGCTCTTAGTTTTACAGTGAATCCTATGTAAAGGTTTGAAAGGAACTTCAGCGTAGGACTTTCTCTTGGGAAACTGTTAGACCTATTCATCTTCTCTAATGTAGCTGGCTAGACCATGTCATTGCCACACACACAAGTGGGGGCTGAATTGGAAATGTGTCAGAGTGACAATGCATTGGTTGATTTGGTTAAAAAGTCGCAGGTTAGGTTATTGGTTATTATTGTAATGATGCTATTATTATTATTATTATTATTATTATTATTATATGCTATAAATAATTAGCTGTAAAGTAACTCAGACTTTAACAAAACATTTTTTTTAAAGGATAGACTAATTATCGTTATCGTCAAAATCACAAAAAATATCGAGATATTATTTTTTGTCCATATCGCCCACCCCTAGTGAGCAAATGAGCACATGGGAGAAGACCTGCAGAGGTGGACAAAAAAAGAGGGGAGAACGAGGGGAAATAAAAGAGGGATTAAAAGAGAGAAAGAGAGGGGGAGAGGAGGTGGGGGAAGTAGAGAGGGTGTAGATGTGTAAGAAAAGAAAAAAAGTGTACGGAAGAGATGAGTGGAGATAGAGAGGGAATAAAGAGGGGAAATAAAAAACAGGGCATACAAGAGGGCGAGAGAGGGAGAGAGGAGGTGGGGAAGTACGGAAGAGATGAGTGGAGATAAGCATGAGCCCTGAGCAAGGCATTAATGTCCGCACTGAATCTGGCATTTATTAATAAATATTTATCTGCGTGCTGCGGTGGGAAACAAAAACAGCCCCGAGTGAATCGGCACCACTCTGACCAAACATGGCCGTGTGCGCATGATGGGCAGGGAGGCGAAGGACGCTGTGCCTGCGTGCATGAAAGGAACAAGGGATAGAAGGATGGAGGAAGAGGAAGACAGCGTCCGTGTGTGTGTGTGTGTGTGTGTGTGTGTGTGTGTGTGTGTGCTCTTGTCCTGAAATGGCTCTTGAGGAGGGGCCAAGCTGAGGCCAGTCTGCTGGTGAGAGGGCGAGAGGAATGCACTCTGCTCCGAGAGAGAGAGAGAGAGAGAGAGAGAGAGAGTGTGAGGCCACTGGCATCCCACCCTTGCTGAGGGCGAGCCACGCGACTCACCCGACTCTCCCTGGCCCCAGCAAACACAGCAGCAACACAAAGAGCTCCAATCATCACACGGTGCCCTCGCCAGCCCTGCACTGCCCTCTCCACTGTTCCGTGTCATTCTCTGAGAATCTTCTACTGAATTGCTCTGCGTCATTACCCCTTCTGTTGCTTCAATTTTTCAATATTCTTTTCAATATCTATCATCTATCTCTTTTCCCACTCCATCCCCGTTTCCCATTCTATATTCTCCTCTCCTCCTCATGCTCTGTTTAGCTCCTGTCCATCCTCCTTTGCTTTTTCAGCACAATATTATGTTCTCTCTCGCTTGTCCATCCTTCTTTTCAGCTCCTTCACTTCCTCTGGTCCCTCTTCCTCATCCCCCCCGCCCCCCGCATCTCACTTTCACTTCCCCCTCTCGCGCTCCTCTTCCTCCTCTTCCTCCTCGGCAGAGGCCTCCCCAGGGCCAGGGCCCCAGCTGCTGCAGTGACATAAGACGAGCCACAGACAGAGGGGAAGGAACAGACCGCAGCACAGACAGAGGGGAAGCAATAGACCACACAGTCTGGAGGGAAGAGATCTTTTTTGCTGCAGTGCCGCTGTCCTACTTTTTAACTCCCCAACTTTGCTTTCTGCCTTAAGAGGATATGATGCCGAATTACGAAGGATGAAGGAGTTCACAAGCCTACCAACAGAGTGGTGTCAGGGATTAAAAATATAACCACACATCCCATGCACAGACTGTGTCGTAACTCAGTCATAACTCACTGAACACTGATGTAATGAAAGCCGTTAGAAGAGATCACAATGGTGTGTCTGTGGTAGAGCCTGACTGATCGGCAGTTGACTGGAGCATGTTTTGAAGAGCCCACTCATAGTCTACGCAAACTAAATGGACAATGTGCCCCCATCAGAATCACATGGCTCAGTGCTCACTCATTACAAAAAGAATTGGTCAACAAATTTTGCTACACAAGTTCATGCCACACCAATCATGCCTAGCTCTATGAGATCATGTTGCTTGTGTCGAATCTGCCCTTACTCGCTCACTGGTGTCAGGCTTCAGTTTCTTGCATTTTAACAAAAGTGTTTACACCAAGTAAAGAAATGCATAGTTTATAGCTGCTGGGTGAAAAATGTTTTGCTTGCATAAAGCGATAGCATTTGCGAATACCTTGAAAGCAGTTATTGTGACAATAGAGGTTATCAAATAACAATGACCTAACACTACTTATTTAGTAATAATCATTACAATCAAGAGCCCTTCATTACAATACCAGATACTTAGGCATATTCAAACACATTCTGTCCCACCTTGATCAATATGGTAATTATTATTGATGAACATTAAAATTGTGCTTGCTGAAAATTAATATCTGGCGATTTATCAGTTATCTTTTTTTGAAATCCTCAGTATCGGTTTTTAAAATCAGTTGGGCTCTAGTCTAACATTTATAGACATGACGAGAGATTGTTGACAGACCGTGTGATGTATAGTCACACAGTTTATTCATTCATTTCAAATAACATTTTACATGAATGCTATTGACACAGACCGATTGCTTCCATTTCATTTTCAAATCGCACAATATAAGTTTAATTACTCATGCTAGTACTAGAACCTCCAAACAAACTCTAAGTCACTCAAAAGGAATGATTGGAGATGAGGTCAGGGACCGCAGAGGGGAGGGGAGAGGATCACTGGTTGTCAATGCAGCATCTCTCCGGAGCTTAAACCAGCATTTTCTCCAGGAAGTGCCATATCCTCCTGATATCCCTGGAGCTGAGCGATAGGACTTACTGGAGCACTGCCTCGCCAGACAGAGAGGCAGAAGAGCTGCTAACTAAGGCATGAGCAAGCCCTTCTCTTCAGGCAGAGACCAAGAATTAGAATCGCCTTTAGCTCCTAAAATAGCAACACACATAATCAGCCCGCTAAAGTTAGACATGAGTAACTCTGCGTCTGACGATGGAGAGAGTGGGAGGGAGCAGAAAAAAATTAATTGTGGGAAATAAAGGTCACCACAACGTTGACAGCATTCGGCAGCAAGCTGACCCTGCCATTCCAGAACTTCTGTGTGTGTGTGTGTGTGTGTGTGTGTGTGTGTGTGGGGGGGGGGTGTTGGCATTCCAGGGACTGGTGCCAAATCTGTCTAATGCTGGAGCACTGGTCACTGTCACTGTGACTATGGTGATGTCATGGCAAAACCTGCGTGGTGATTTCTCTGCACAGGCCAGAGGAGTCTGTGCCAAGGCGGAACATCTGTTTAACCACTGCCAACGACTGTGTGGCAGTTACACAAGCAGAAGTGTAGGGACCTCAGTGGGACTGTGTACCAGTAACAGTTTCTGGAACACTGACAGTGACTCCAGCAGCTGTGCTAGGGTAGCAGACCATCTTTCTGAATACAATTTTACATAGGTACAAAACTCAAAGACAATACAGACTCATGCGAAAGTTCTAGAACATGCCATCATGTTCTGAGGCTTGCTCTCAGTATCACATTTCTCTCCCTCGACCCAACAGAAGAAAAGGACGTAATGATGCTGAGAGGAACAGAGAGAGGAAGAGAGAGAGAAAGAGAGAGAAAGAGAAAGGGAAAGAGAGAGAGAGAGAGAGAGCAGTGTGTCCTCAAATTCCTGACAGTTCCTCCAGGGTTCTCTAGGATGAGTTCATTATCTTCTGATTGAGTGATCACTGCCCTCCCTCACTCAGACAGAAGGCCCTTGAGCAGGACAGACACAAGTAGCAAGGCACTCTGGTTCTGACAACTCAGCACTCCAAAACAATTTATTCCAATCAGTGTGTTCTGTCCAAATTCCATAAAGTAAAAGGACATGTCTAGGCTTACGATTAAACTGACACAAATCAAGTAGATGTGGCCTACTTAGAATTAGGGATGCACCGATTGTGAAATTCTGGGACGATACTGATGTTTAAAACAACCTTTTGGCAGATAACTGATAACCAATGCTAATTCCAGTGTTTTTCTACTCATTTGTTTACTTGATGTTAATTATACCATTTAATTGAAAACAAAAATGACCATTAAAAAAAGTCACTGAACCATTTCGAAATTCTCTGAATGCCCCAGTCCGCACATAACACAACATTAGGCTAGTGCAGAACTGATGTAGATAATAGATAGGTAAGAATAGGTAAATGTCATAAATTTGCAGATATCCATCAACAAGGCTGATAACGGATGTCAGGTTGATATATTGGTGCCTGATCCCTGCTTAGATTGTTGCCAATAATTCAGTTGTTGGTGCAAGTAAAACACACCTATTTTCAATTACCAAAGCAGACACTTCTCATAGTGTAGGCCTATTATATTTAACTGAATGCAACGGTCACTCCTGTTGACTAACACTGGATGAGGCTAATCCACTGTGATAACAGACATTGATAACTAGGAAGATTCTGCCTCTAAAGCAGTGTTTCTCAAAGTGTGGTCCGCAAGCTATCCCAAGTGGTCCGTGAGCAGACGTGATAAAATATAATATAGATGAGTTATTTGCAATATTGAACCAACTTGTATGTAAATCCAAACAGTTCTGCAACACTGTCTATGTAAGATATGCCAGTTTAAATCACATGAATCCTCTGACACAATAAGCAAAGCGCAGAGACAATAAGCAAGGTGGTTCAGTGAGTAGGCCTATTGTGTAGGCTAATATACTGTTGAAGTAGGTCTAATCTTTTTTTTTTTTTTTTAGCTAGGTGGTCCGTGCATTTCTTTTTTATTGGTTAAGTGGTCCTTCGTCAGAAAAAGTTTGAGAAACACTGCTCTAAAGGGATGTGATGCAAACAGCTCAATTTAGTAATACAGTGTGTCAGAAATGTGGCCTGTGCCAACAACCCAAAAGGAGGGTTGAGAATGGAGAAATCCTCTACTGAATCGATGCCAACATGTTTTAAAGCAAAATGAGACCAATAACATGCAGTAGCATGCTTGCCGGAGGTAGTCCAAAAGATCTGAAAATAGAACACACTCACACTTCACCTCAGTAGTCATTAGATGTGAGATGACTTAAGCACTTAAACATCAACTCCAACTAACGGGGCACACTGCCACAAGACAAAGTGAAGCTGAATCTTCTTCAGTGTCAACAACACTGATTATGTAATTCACATATAGGCCTAGCGAAGGCTAAGGATGAGCTTTTCCACAAATCCACAGTGGTCTCGCTCATCTCCACAAGAAGCCTGACATTTCCAAACTCTCTGCTCCTCCATAGCAGTCCTTCCCTGGGGGAGGATGAGTGAAGACAGTGTGAGCACTGCAGTAAACATTATCGTAATTTCCCAACTATTAGCCGCGGCTTATACATTGTTTTTGCAAATTTCTTCAGCTATGAGGTTAATACACGGGGGCAGTTAATATGGTATTAATATGGTTTTGTTTCTTTTCACTTGCATAAAACACTGTCCTGCGGCTTATACACAATGCGACTAATACACAGGAAATTGCTGTAATACCATATTGGGTGTGCTGCAGTAACCCATGTGTGTTGGCCTAGGCATACCATGCATCCTGAGAAGACAATTTACTGGCCAGCTTGAGTGGAATACATTTCACAATTTCCTTCCAGACAATCTTTAGAGCCAAGGCAACTCAGAGCCAGTTCAATTTAGCAAATAGCCAAGAGACTCAAACATAGAATCAAACATGATACGGCTTGGTTCACACTCCTAGTTGAAGTAGTTGTTTGTGTGGAAAGCTAGCCTGGAAATCCAGAACCAAATCTAGAAGGATTTAGGGTATGACTATGAGTAATGAAAATGGCCCAACTCGAGGGGCGGCACCAAGCATGCATTTGAAAATATCACTGCACGCAATTGGATAACACTACGACCAATGTTGACTGACCGATTCCTGGACTTCGACGTTGCAGCGCTGTCGTCATCTGTTTAGCTCACCTCTGGCCCGCCTATATCAGATACACCGATGTGATTGGTGCAGCTCGGCTTCAAGGGCATGGGTAATGAGCATTATTACTGATTTCCAGAGTGACTCGCTGAGCAAATTCAAATTGTGCTCTCGCGAGAACTCTGGATTTCCAGGGTAGTGGAAATCAAAAAAATAGATGATTCTATGTGACACATGAGACATGGGAAATGACATCAGATTTCTAGGGTGCTTTCGACAACATCATGAAAATCCCATAAGAGGACATGAACGCAAAAACTGAAAACAACAAACGTCTGTCAGACTGAAGATAAGTGCTCACTCGTCGCCTCCTCTGCTTTTCTTCCACTCACGCCTAAACCCCTTTGGCTCCAGATCGGAGTACTCATAAGAGCGTTAGATTTCGTCGGGCTGTCTAAGAATTGATGAGGGCTTGGGGGAAAACAGAGACCTTTGTACCATTTAAAATTTGAAAATAATTAAACACTAGCCTAGACTGGTTTCTTTGAGCTTGCACTTCCAAACTCTTACCATATTTGGAAAATGTCCTAAAAGGAACTACTGATGTGACCATGACTCCTACTATGAGCAAACTGTTAAACCACAGCGCACAGCAGCACAGAGCCTGCATGAAGACACACACAGAGTACACCTTCTACACTCTGCATCTGTTACTACATCAACACTGCTTCTGGCTAACAAGTTACTAACCACAACCAATAGCTCCATTCGCTCTATCCTTCAGAGTGGCAAATAGAGCCTTTAAGCTCAAACCCCCTCCTTCCCAGACACACACACACACACACACACACTCACACTCTCGCCTCCCCCTCCCTCCCACCCTGCTGTGTGTCTCACTCATGTGAATCCCCACGTGCTTGCACTCCTGCTGCTGTCCTGGCAGCTTTACGTCAGTCTCCGTGATGTCAGCCACAGCCTCGCGGTCCTCCCAGAGGGAGGGTGTGTGTGTGTGGGGTTGGGTTGGATTATGGCCTGCCTGGATGTGTGGCTGGGCTGACTCTGCCGCGGAGTGAGGCAGGGCGGGGGAGGACGAGAAGGCCATGTGATCCGCGGTTCTCGAGTACACCGCATGCTGAGCACACAGACGCATGTCACTGAACCTCAGCATCCCTTTGGACATTTAGGGAGCTGATGTTGCTCTCAGGGCCCTGCGACATACTTCTTATCCCAATGAATGTGGCCAGATAAAAGAGGCGTGAACATTCTGGCATGTGACACAATGTAACACAACTCTCTCTCTCTCTCTTCCTGCTAGGAAACCACCATTGGCCATACGGCCATTCCAACGCCTTTCTCACTAGTACTCTGAACAGAAAAGCCCATAGAGCAGCAAGGTGTGAGCGATGATCAGGTCTCGCCACCACCACCAACCATCAAGAGCCTTCCTGTTAGCGGACGGATGCAGGGAGGCAGGGAGGCGGGCCACCCTGTTGGTGTGGTGCCTGTTTTGGGGCCTCTCTTCTGGCGACACAAACAAGCTTGGGCATTCAAGAGGCGTCACATGGCTGGCTTGTGTCCAGTGGTGCCGGAAGTGGTGGAGGTAAACAGGGGAGTTTGGGGGGAGGGCCTTTTTACGAGTGGCTGCCTGCAGACAGGGCAACACAGCATGAGGGAAGCAGGAGACACAGGCCTGCCATTTATCAGAAGTCCAGTGCCAGTCACAGCAGCAGTGTGTTTCATATAAAAAACATCAAGTACTACAGCATAGCCATTCAGGTTTGAAAGCTGTACATTATCCTTAGTCTAACCTGAAATAGCTAAAATGAGACAGAGACACTAAATTCTTCCACCTCAAAATATGAAAGAATAGTGCATAATTAATTGAAGACTTTTAAAGAATAGCAGTTCATGAATGAATTAGTAGTGAGTATCACTCACTGCCATACTTATTGGCATAATCTGCAAAAAAAAAAACTTCAAGCCTCAAAGCAAAACAATGAGAAAAAAGGTCCTTTAGACATGGTCTACACAACCTGCCTTTAATTGACTGATAATGAACATGGCACTACCTGCTTGGATGTCAAAGCCCGTATTTTCTGTCAACTCCGTTTCACCTGCCCACAGCCAAATACCAGTAAAAGTATGTCCAATGATTTTCAAAAGCTTAAAGAATCACTGGCTACTTTTAAGTTAGATCTTGTTTATTTTAACAAACATGGCACATTGTCTCTCCATCAGCATAGATGACGAACACAGAACTGCAATAGACTGATCAGCTATGAAAAGCAAGGCTAGGTCCAGTTGTCGATATCCTTACATTTCAAATCACTGTTAAAATGCATGTAGTAGCCTATGTCTTAAAGAAGCCCTATGCAGGTCTGGTTATTCCTTCGCTGTTTCTGGGTTTTCACCTGATTTTGGCTCACATTTTTCACGACATAGCTCCCCCTGCAGCTTCGGTAGCAAGTGACTGCTATGCTAAACCCCCACTAGCTAGCGAGCTAGCCATCAAGAAACCAAGCTAAACCAAAGTCCTTTTAGGCCAAGTCCCTCCACTCGGTGGCCATATACCAACGTTTTATGGGCACTCATCGGGCACAGTCTTTGGGTCGAACTGCGCGTGCGCAAGGCTTCACGACACCAATCTTGCTCCAGCGGCGAGATCACAACACATGATTGGCACGATGTCTTCACAACACACCATATGATTGGCTCAATGTATTCACATCACACCACATGATTGGCTCAATGTATACATGTCGACGTTTTGCCGAGGAAGGGGTGGGATATGTGTAGACAACGGCCATATTGGCGTGACAAACTAGCCCCATGCATTTCTATGGAGTATTTTTTGAGTGCTGTGTCTCCACATTAGAAAGTCTCTGGCTAAACACATACAGGGCTCACAATAAAACGGTCGAGCAAACACAAGTTCACCCAAGGGTAGGCTACTTACAATTTCAACAGCAACAAAGCCAAGTCGGAGTCCGTTTTGCAGTCTTCTTAGAAACTACAATCTGACTACATTTTCGAGGCGCGATTGGATACTTCTGCTGAGTTACATCCGGATGTGTTCGGACCGCGACCAGAAAGTTGCATATTCGTTTTTTCCGCGGAGAAGCACTAGGGGGAGACGAAGCACCCACCAAATGACCCAAAAAGTGTTGTAGAACCATCAGAATGACTCTCAACCTGCATAATTAAGGTAATTTTTGCTCAAATTGTTGCATAAGGCTTCTTTAATGATGTAGTGCTCTCCTGTTCACAGTATTCTTAGAAACACCACCAAGAACTGGTCGGTCATGCTGCATCTCAGTTACAGCTCTGTTAAAGAACGGAAACGGGTTTATAGACCTGTCAAGACCTCTAGTTAAGATGGAGTCTGAGACAGCATGCCCAATTCCCCTGACGGTGGACTAAAACTGTGCATCTTTTGAGTTTAACTCCATTCTAATGACAAATTAGGATCTCAAATGAAAATGTACAGAAATCATCCACAAATAGACACTAGGTTGTTGTTAGACTGGAGCTTTTCTTTCAGTCTTTTAAAGCTAATAGTACTCTTATAACTCTTAACTTATTTTTAAACTTAATCTGGTGCTTTATAGTGAAGCAAAGAGTTTGCAGGTATAATGATTGGGACCCACTGATGCAAATGGGGTCAATAGAGGGGGAAGCACAAAAGACAAAAACTGGGAGGCTAAAAAAGCAACATGTGCATCAACATGACAACACTTTTAGAGGTGACACCGTCACAACAGTTACTGCACAACAGTATGGAGAGCCACTGAGCCCACAGGGATTCAGGTCTTGTTCCACACACACACACACACACACACACACACATTTCTGTTCTGTTTGATCCATGAGGTCCGCACCCAACAAAAAGATCAATAGCTCCTACACTCCTCAAAGAAGATGAATTCTCCGTGGGGACATTTTGTCCACCACGCCTTGCTTTTGGAAGTGTCCAGAAAGGCAAGCTAGCCAGGTCCCAAGACTGCCCTACTAACCTAGAGATCGCATCGGTTTACTTATTCATTTGACACTGTTTGCGGGGGTAGGGGAGCGCAGAGGAGAGGAGGGAGGAGTGCTTTGGGAGCATCACAGTTCCAACTAGGCTTGGCATCGGCCATGACACCGGATACCAAACCCTTCTCCACACCAAACACACATACACCCGCCTGGACACGATCATTTGCTCATCCAACAGCTGTTCATGGACCCAGCCTCAGCATGCGCTTGCCTGAGGTATACACCGGATCTTTCTCCGCCACACAGACAGACATAAAAGGGTGTTTTGGTCCCATCTAGCAGTCAGACTCAGAGTAGCCGAAGTTATTAAAAGAGTTGGGCACTCATGGCTCTAAATCATCATACAGAGAGTAAGTTGGCAGGCTGAAATATAGTCACGCAGGCTATGTAATTTCTGGGTGACTGCAAGATCAAGTATCATGTGACGAATCAAAAAAACTTGATAATGAATGATGATTTCAAAGGACACGCTGACATAGATTGTTTCTTCCATCAAAGTCCAATGAATTGGGTGTTGCTTTAAAAAAAAGAAAACATTTTCCAAGAATGACCATACATTCCTAAGTGCATGACTAATGCTCAGGTTGATAGGTCAGGGTCCAAGGTGCAAAACAAGCTTGTCAAATAAGTTAGATCATTTCTAGCGCGTCTGATGAAACAGTGTCATGGGAGTATGACAATCATGCTGTGCGGTCACACACACAGGAAGGGTCTTGATGAATTGAGTCAAACAGGTTCAGAAACGTACAGAGAGCAAACCGTTCTAATCACTGTATCAAAGAGAAGATGCCAATGCCCTGTTCCAAATAATACAAACCACTCCTATTAGTCATTCAGCACAGAAACTGTTCATGGGATTAAATAGGCATTCACTCTCAAATCATACACACACTGCATTTGCAGTTTCACTTTGCATTCAGAATCTTCTCCAACAAGCAGTGTTGACAGTTCTTGATAGTCCAAAAACATGCTCAACGCAAACACAATCCTTTGCATTATTTGTAAAGCCAGCTACAGCCTCATAGTAAATCAATGATATGGTCAGTGCAGCCTAAGCTGCATTCCTGAGAAGGAGAAACAACCAGCCTATGGTGTCCCTCGCTGTCTGCAGCCGCAGGTACAGTATGGGGTGTGCTGCTACACGCATGGCTGCATTCCTTGAAGAGCTGGAGCTCTTACGTAACAGAGCCTGACGGAACAAACTCCTGTGCGCCCTCACATACACAGGCACACACACACATCCCCTAAGGAAAACACACTTCAAGCAGTGCACTCTCAAAGGCACCTCTAATAATACTCAAAGTGGACAGAGAGAGAGAGAGAGAGAGAGAGAGAGAGAGAGAGAGAGAGAGAGAGAGGGGAAGTGAGTTCACCTGTGAATGGTAGGAATGAGGGGGATAACTGGACTACTGTCCAGTCTTCCTCCCTCTGACACTTTCATCCTTTCAGAGTCATTTGCCATTCCTGTACATGAAGGCTAATGGACATTTGCTTGTAGTGGGGTGATGGCACGTTGAAACGATGCAATAACACACTAAAGTCACCAGATCGATCTAACGTTCTATCATACCCAGTGCACACTTTATGTGAAAAGTGTATAAAACAACTTAAACTTTGATCAAAGTGATTTTGTTAAAACATAAAAGGTGCAACCAAAATAAGGAATTGTATGTTACCGAAAGGAGCTATATCCAACTAAATGACAAATAGAAATCCTAAACAGAAATTGAAGGTTGGTTGATTCAACCCTTATCTTTTAAGATTTCTCACATTCCTCTGGCGAAAATGAACAGCTTCAAACTATAGACAAGGCCAGAACAAAGAAATCCAAGCATACCCTACAATTTCCAACAAATGATGCCTTTCTTCAAAGGGAGACCAAAACAAAATGCTTAAAAAACAGGCCCCGAAGGCCTGCAAAGCAAGGCCTTGTTTTTCTGTCCTACTTTCATGTAGAGGTTGGCTGTGGACGCCGGACAACAAGCTGACAAAAGAACTTGTAAATAAAAGCCTAAATAATTCAAACGCCTGGTGTAACGCTAGCCTCTTGTTGCAGGCATGTTGGCTATAGCACCCTGACCGTCATTTGCCGGAGAATTTTAGTTATGGGACTCCACCGGCGCAGAACTATACAATGGACCAATGAAACGTTACCACCGGTTTGGCTCACCCCCAAAAGAAAGTCTGACCGTTTAACACTGAGGTTGCTAATCAATGCTTTACTTTCCAATAAAGGAGAAATACATCATTATTGAAAGTTGACCACTTCAAAGACATAGCATAAGTTAGCAAACTTAACTTAGATGAGGTTCTCAATCAACACATAACAGACAATTTTTCAGTGCAGTGCTTTCTACATAACAATGGGATTCATGCAACCACGAATCAATTTAATGGATGTTATATTGCGTTTGGCGTCCAAAATGTGTATCTGCTGTGCGAGATATGTCAGCTCCTAACTAAAAAGGGTGTGATGTTGTGATGGGCCATCGGAACCCGTTATCTCTTGTCCTAGCCATCGTTAGCTCGAATTGCTGAAGTTTCTAGTTAGCTGACGTTAGGTAGCAATCACAACAAAACATCGCCTAAGTTTCATGGTGAAATACCAATGTGTGGGAAATGACGTTAGCCAACTTCAGTAATAGATTTATTGAACTGAAGTCCCGTAGAACAAACATACGGTTACACGAAGAACATGTCGCACGCAGAGAGAATAAGCAAGACAAAAAAGAAAGCATAGCTGGACCATCCATAGTTAGCTCTCTCTCAGAGCTAATGTTGGCGAGCAACGCCAGAAGTTACATATTAATGTTGAGTAACGTTAACTAGCTCTTCAAGTTATCTAGCGAAGCTGAAAAGCTAAGTAGTTGGAAAGTAAGGTCGTGGCGAACATAGCACCCTTCCAAGTGAATATAATTTGATTGTAACAGCGCAGTTAGTAGGCTACTGAACAGAGATTATATATATCGATAGCAAGCTAGCTACCATTAGCTAACAAGGGGACTAGCTGCTATGTGGCCAATGCTAATGTCAGCAACCTAAGGAGTAACATTTCGCGAACAGGCAAACACGTAAAATCAACAAATGACTTGCAATTCACCCAATCTTACAAATTAGGGTATATTTATTTAGATATGAATGTGAACTGAATTAGCGTCATTGAGAACTATCATTAGTTAACAAGAAGTTTTACAAACTTATGTCATTAGGAATGTTAGCTAAACACAGAATTGGACAGACAGAACCATTATGTCTATGGACAGAACGGCAGTGAATAGGTTTGCTAGCCCGAGATACTCAGTATCAACAGTTTCAAACCATTCATTTTGAGCATTGCATGTATGTTTCAGAAATGCTACAGTGATACCACGATACGAGCAACATATAAACATAACTAAAGTCTAAAGAGGTCAGACCTTTACCTGACAACTAATACAACTACTGTACAAAACTGGTCAGACAGAATTCAGTGCTGCAATGCTAACTAGCTAGCTGCCAGCTAGCTTGCTATCCGAATGGCCCTTGTGTACTTACCTTGAGCAGCCTCGTACATTGGTCTTTCATCGTCCCACAGATTAATTTCATCATCTCAAATATTCAAAGAAATATTTCCAGATTTGTGATGAGTTACTCGTGGGTTTATCTTATAAATTGTAACCACGTCCCAAAGAATAATGTTTAAAAGACCCGACGATAAAGTATATTCTCACTCCCACAACAATGTCAACCAAGGCGCTATAGAGTCCGCCCACCTCTAAAAACTTGAGTCACTTGCCAATGAGAGTGTACGTGACTTTGATTGTCAGTTGACTAGCCAATGACTGTGAAGAAATGTTCTCATGCTTTTCCCGATTGCTTGAACATCAAATGGCTCCAGAGAGAACGAATGACGATTATAATAATTGGCTAAATGAAATAGAACTTCTAAAGGTATCAATTTATAAGATACATTATTGTGGCGATAGGGAATATTACACATCAAAACTATCGACATGTGTCTTGAATTTAGCTGGGGAGAAAATATTTGGACTAAGAAATGACACTACAAAACTCTGTAACATGCCTGAACTGAAGCCAAGCAATAATAAAAGGATGTAGAGCTATGGCTGCTGTGGGCACTTGGTGAAAAAAAAAAAAGGTTATTGTTATTTTACCAAATTTACCAAAGTCCTGGATGTACCATTTAGATCTACAATAATAATAACAGTAAGAAGACGAATAAACGGTCATAAAGTAGGACAAACACATTTATTTGGAAATGACTTAAAAAACATACAACTCTGAGCACTTAATGAAGAATAATGAACTGGTTTAATTCTACAGTTTTAATTTTTTTCAAAACCAGCCCAAGAAATAAAATAAAAACGCTATCCTTAGAACCAAACCCATAAGTGAACATAACAAAAAGCGACACACTCTTTATGGACAGGTCAATGGACAAGTACACAGAAATCCTTTCTGGATATACATCATCCAAAAAGCCACCATTATGGTCATCATGACACCACAATGCTTCAGCGGCGTCTTCTGTCTGGGCTCCGGCTGCGTCTCCGACCTCCCCTGAACAGAACGCAACAAATGACTGTTAGTATTGAGGAGGTACACTTTGTGTACAGAAATTCAAACAAGAAATGACTAGCAGATTATGGCCACCTTACACAAAACAACTTTGACAAGATTTGGGAAAGATTCTTGAAAGATTGGAGTCTTTTAACTAATGCCCCCCATTCAAGCTTTACTCAAAAGACTCCAATCTTTCAAGAATCTTTCCCAAATCTTGTCAAAGTTGCTTGGTGTAAGGAGGCCATTATTTGAGAGTATTTGAGAATGCAATCAATGGCCTCACATTTCCTACATTTTCTCCTGGGTGTTTCAGGCCTGCTTGCACTTTCCAGGATTTAACACAAAACACTTAACACGGCCCAAATGACTGGGGAAAGAAACACAAACTCACCTTCTCTTGCTTTTCGGGGGTCCCCTTACAAAGCCCCAGTCCACACTAATTGGTTGGCCCATTAGGTCTTGACCATTCAACCCTTCCATGGAAGCTTGGGCTTCTTTGTATGTCTCATACTCAACCAACGCATAGCCCTGTAAATAGACCAGAGGGTATCTTCAGACCACCACTTCAAAAATAAACACTGAAAAACAGGTGGAGTAAACAGATGAAAACAAAAACACAAACACATATGTTCCAGGCTGAAACACCATCTCTGGACAGTTACACAAGCATCAGCCCCAAGACAAATGATCCCCTGAGTAATGCTGATGTGTGCACTGTGCAACATCGCACATATTTGATAAACTACTGCCATCTAGTGGTTGTGCAATTAAACAAACTACACCAAATGTTCCAGTGTATTTACAATACAACCACAACAACTACCTACAAGTATTACATTATGCCATAACAATGTATAACAATGAAACCATGTACTATAAAACTACATCAATGGAATTACCTTGACATAGAAATCAATTTATGTACCTGATAAACAAAATGGGATTTGTGTTCACACAGTTTTATTAATATATTCAAGCCTCTCATCTATTTTATGAAAAACCAATAAGACGCCCATATATTTGGGGACTATGTAAAGCTGCACACCATTAGGGTTAAGAAAAGGGTGTAACGTGAGCTAATTAACTAGCCATCATCTCATTATGGAAATGGAATGGAACAAAGAAATTATTTACATACATCATTAATATTATTTATATAATCATTTGTTGGCTACATCATTAGCTATACAAAACAAAAGACAACCAAGATCGTATTTGGTGAAGAGCCTGAAACAAACATTAATTTTTCAAAAAGAATTCACCAATATAAGGCAGCCTTGCATTTTAAAGCATCTGCTGAAATTAATACATGTAAATTTAAACTGAAACATTAAATATGTTAAATGGCTTCAAACATTTACATTTACCCAGAGAGGATCGAACTGAATCAGTGTAGTCTACACGGGTAAAAAGTTGTTTTGTGTGGGATGTGTGGATGACCATCATGTCTGACTTTAACTGGGGCTATGCAATAACACTGCAAATAGGCCTACTTTGGACTTTGAATAAACAAACGACAATTCCAACTGAGAGGGCCCAAATGGAAACGAGCAATAATGGTTCTGAATTTAAGGACGTTTCAGCATGCTACATATGCAAAGCTCGAAATTAACCTTTTTCCACAGTGTCCTGCAGAGGTCCCGAATTCTACTTAGTATTTTCCCGGACTTAACCACCAAATTCAAGTTCTTGTTTTTTCCATTGTCCATAATAAACATAGCATAATAATCTAGTTTCAGTAACTTGCATCACTTAATTGACTCATTCTGGTCCACCATGTAAGTTCTGAACACTTAATTTATCAAACATTTTATGAACATTATTCATTATTAGGGATGCACAATATATCGGTGGCCGATAAATTATAGGCCGATAAGTGGAAAAAAAAAAATATTATCATTCTGATAACAGAATTTCAGCCGATATTTTGTGACTAACAGCTTCTACACACAGTTGCGGTCCGTCAACGCATGCCAGTGGGTGTTCCAGACGGTAGCTATGCAAATGACTTGAAGTATAACCGTAATTTGATTGGTTGGTGCCGTCCGTCGATTGGCTTTATTGGCCGGTGCAGCAACAGCTGAACTTCTCAACGCGAGTGACGGGAGAAACGCGACGCAACGGGCCCACAATTCAGTTCAGGCAACAGATGACGTGAGCCCATGTAAAGTGAACGGGATGAGTCTCCAGCACTGCAACGCACGCAACTGTGTGTAGGACCCGTAAAGGCCTAATTTCCCAATTGCATAAGGCCTTTCTGGCTACACAGTACATGAGCATGATAAACTACTCCTTTCTCAAATTAATGTCAGCTGTGTGGATGTACTTCACCATTCTAACAAGATCTGCGTTGAATCTATGCATCCCAAAATCCTCTTGTGAATGATCTTCCTTTTAACCTAAGCAGAGCGGAGCTCAGCCTACCCATAGCGAATTGCTTTCTTGGTTGTGTGTCTACACTTTACCGCGCTAGTTGGGGAAACAAATAAACAAACTCTCTGGTGGGACAAGTCAGGTAGATAATTCAAGTATTATATTTGCATTTTATATTTGCATTTTTTGTGGCAGCTTTATTCAATTACCCGCTGTTGAAACTATAAATATGTTTCCTCGCTAGGTTTGCTCGCTAGCTTTTTCCCAGCTTCATGCCATTTATCTGCGTCGAGTGTTTACATTATTTACTCGAAAACGATTCACACACTGTTGCTGGCCACTCACTCGCAACTCACTGACATCACGTTCACTTAAAGGAGCCACACATAGGCCTAGGCTACAGCTATTTTGTTGACTGCTGTACCATTGAGGACTATTATGAGTTATGTCCGTCTTTGGTGGTAGGTAAAATTACTGCACCTAAATTATGCTTATTAAATGATGTCCCCAAATAATATTTGACTCCCCCCCCCCCCCCCCCCCCCCCCAAGAGTAATATTGGTTATTGTATCGGTATTGACCACAACAAACCGATAAATATCGGTTATCGTTATCGGCCTCTCTCTAATTATTATGTAAACATTCCGTCAATAATCTATGTGTCTTTCATGTCTCTTTAATTTCAATGTCAGTTTGGTGTGATGTCATGGCCACAGCTCTCAGTGAAAACCAATAACCAGTAGCCTGAGAAATTACCACGAAGCTGTTAGATACTCTCCATCAGATCAGCTGGCCAACGCTGCTTTTGTCTGCTGCCCGTTACGCCAGGACAAACCTGCTCTATTTTCGCCGTGACATTTTTTTTTTATTCAAACGAGAAAGTTAGTTTCCCATGTGAACAGTTTAGGGGAAAAAGTACCGATTTTAAAATGCGCTTTTGACATTTTTTATACCGTCCCAGCAATCTATCCATTGTGACCCGGGAGCAATTTTTATGGTCCCCGGGACATTGGGACACTGTTCATTTCGAGCCCTGGATGAAGGGGGTGGAGTAGGTCAGAAAAGTATTTAGGAGACAGAGCATGGAGGGACTTATGTAAATAGAATGCAGAATTTTGTAAATAATGTGGAACTTCACTGGTACTAATGGAGCTGCATGAGGGTGGGGGTGATGTGCTGCCAGGGCTTAGTGCCTATCAACATCTACATTTACTAGAGTGTAATGATAAAAAATCAGTTCCATTTGAAGGAAAGCTGGAGTAGACATCTAAAATAAGACTGGATGTTATGCTTCACCTCCAAACTATTTTGAATAATGAAACCATGTGGGCACCCTAGGAAAACAAGCTACCCACCTTAAGGTAGCCCGTTCGCCGATCCAAGTTCAGATGTAAGTTCTTGATTTCTCCATACTCTGCGAATTTGTCATGGATGTCCTCTTCTGTAGCTTCCTCGTGTACACCAGTCACAAAAAGGATCCAGCCCTCTACAGCTGAAACATTATTTCATCAGAATGATTAAAACTTTAAAATAACACAGGGCTTGTCCTGGGTCAAACAAATGGCCACCTGCTTCTGATCATTTCCAAACAAATACCATGCAACCACCACGTAGACAGATGAAGAGTTCCAAATAAATGGGAAATGTGACATCTTAGGGTGTCCATGCAAAACGACTAAAACTAATGGCCACCTTACACCAAACAACAACAAGATTTGGGAAAGATTCTTGAAAGATTGTAGTCTTTTAACTAATGCCCCCCATTCAAGCTTTACTCAAAAGACTCCAGTCTTTCAAGAATCTTTCCCAAATCTTGTCAAAGTTGTTTGGTGTAAGGAAGCCATAAGAAGTTATTTATCAGATGACTTATTAGTGTTGATAAGTAAGAACACTTACATCTTTGTGGCCCAGGCTCATCGCCATCCTGTTCCACTGTGTCGTAGTCTTCCCTCACTCTGGACCTTGCACCTTCATCTACAAATTAAAAACACCACTGACTGAATAATTTTCTATGTTGATTGCTGCGATAAAAGGCACTCCGGCCTTCTCATAAAGTAAAACTTGCCATTTTAAAATAGAGATTATGATTGCCAACTTACCCGAACCAAAACCACGTCCCTTTCTTTTCTTGGCCTTCTCTTTCAACTTATGGATGCTTTCTGGTAAGGGAAACAGAGCATTAGTACATTGTTATCTTGCAAATGTTATCCGTGCAAAAGCACCCATATTGCCGAGTATATCTTGCTGAACGAACACTGGAAGGAACTGTTAAAATTCAGCAAAAATAATCTTGCTGGCCGCCCGGTAAACAGCTAATGGTAATACTATTAACACATGGTCTCCCTCTGTTTGGCTAAGTTTTTAGGCCTTGCTGCATACTGTGAGCTAATGTTAGCCATCTGCTAACTAACGTGAAGTTCCTTAAGCTAACGTTAACCTACCCAACGCTGCGTATTTGTATGACTTAAGAGTTTCAGCAAAAGAAACTAGCAGTTTATCCAGTGTGAGTGAACAACATGCAACAAAGTATGTTCCCAAATACATATAATGTATGCTATAGAAAGCTATCCACTAAGGAAACTTAGCTAATATATAACCGTTTAGCAAGCTAGCCAGCTAGTTTGAATGATTTACCCGGACCACCATTAGTCACTGCCTTGTGAAGGCATCAAGATAGATCAAATCTGACTCCTTTTGTTGACAATAACGGCATACACTTGGTATTGTTTGGAAATGTTAGATATTAACCATCACCATCCTCATCCATAGGAAAATCCTCGCCCCCAGCTTCGTGAAGATCCAAAACGTCCGCCATGATGTCTGTGTGCCTGGTACTTGTAAACGCAATGATTCTTGGGATACATAGGTTGGAAGAAGGAGGAAGGCGCAAATATTTTAGAAAGCTCCGCCTTTCAAATGTAAAGCATTCAAGTCAAGTGTCAAAACTGCAGTTTTCTGAGTAGGCCTATCAGTATTACAGTTTGTTATGCAGGAAATGCAATATTTTGGACATAGAAAAAAAATGCATTATACTAGGCCTACACAGCAGGCTACTGTAGGCTACTTTAGCCTAATGCAGAAATGCAATATTTTGGACATGAAAATATTATTGTACTGCACTGTAGCCTACTTAATTGTTTTTAACGGGTAGTCTTATTTTATACTGGCAATGTAAGCCGCCCGCAGACCGTTTGTTGTAATAATAGGCTATAGTAGGCTTACTGAAAATATCCTGGGTGGGCAACATAGCAAAGCGGTCACATTGGATCAAAATGTTATTTTGTTGAAGAAAATGGCTTCTTATTTTGTATCAGAACATACTGTACTTTGTAGGTGTTTCTTTTTGTAGTTTAAAAATACTGCCAAATATTGTTGGTAAAACCAATAGCCTACTTCTGTGATGACATCTTTAAAGTGCAAAATAATGTAGCCTCTGACTGGTGCTGACTGCACGATTTTTACCTTAGTATAGGGCAATTCCATGGACAATTAAGTTTTTTGTAACACCCATAACGCCAGTAAAATGTGATGGTATGGTATGATGTGAATGATTACATGAAATTTGAGCATTTGCTATTTTTGGCTTAAGAATGTACATGAGAAAAAATGCACAAACAATGAATGTTATCATTCACATCATACAAATGCCATTTCACTGGCGTTATGGATGTGACAAAAAGTCCATTTTATGTGAACTTCTATGAAGCCAATTCAATGGTAAACGAACAAACTTGTGATAAATAATACAAATATTAAATGAATGAGTCGAAAGGGTGTTTGAAAGTCACGTTAGTCTAATCCAGTGGTTCTCAAGGTGTGGGGCCTCACTAGATAGATAGATATCTATATCTATCACTAGTGGGGAAAAAGACATGATAGGTAAGGAACAGGAGGATCATAGATTCAAAACAAAATAGCCACAAACAAACATTTAATGGCATAAACAGACCGACATATGATTTAAAATATCATCTGATCCAGCGGACTGAGACAGAAAATGTAGAAAATGTATTTGCTATATGGAACCAAGATGTGAAAAAAGTATTTTTATGTTGCATTTTGGCAGGTTGATGGGGTCAGGTGGGGCTGGAAAATTCTCCACCTTCAAAGTAGGGAATGACAGAAAAAGTTTGAGGACCACTGGTCTAATCAAATAAAAATGTAATTAAATAGGCCATAACCTCATAATTCTCCTATTTTCACCGGGGAAAAAATGGCTAGTAGAAATTCTGATTGGCTAGCAGGGGCGCCGCTAGGGTTGTATTCCATAGTACGCACCATATGGCCCAGGGCTCTAATCCCCCCCCCCCCCCCCCAAAAAAAAAAGAAAGAACGGTGGCTACCCTTTCAAGCTTTTTAAAAGTTATGGGATGAGGGAGATTTCAACCCCGGGAATTTTTTTAGATTCTGGCTGCTAAACACACCATTTTAACGCAATTTGGGTGGGACAGAAATACCTAATACCTTTACAGAGCAAGCAGCTCTGGCCATATCGGCTCTGGCTCACATGACGTGAACATTGCTTTATGAGATGAGTGTTACTGAATGCATTTGATCATTTTATTAATATGAACATACCACAAAAAATGCACAGAAAGTGCAAACACTTCATTTCATATTTGGGATATCTATCTATCTATCTATCTATTTCTCTGTCGATATCCTTATCCCCTGCTTCATTCCTCTAGCCCAGTGTTTCTCAAACTTTTTCAGACCAAGGACCACTTAACCAATAAATAGAAACTTCACGGACCACCTAGCTAAAAAATAAAAAAAACAGTAGACCTACTTCAACAGTATATTACACAATAGACATACTCACTGAACAACCTTGCTTATTATCTTGGCACCTTGCTTATTGTGTCAGAGGACTCATATGATTTAAACTGGCGTAGCTTACACAGTCAAGTCAAGTCAAGTCAAGTTAAGTCAAGTTTATTTATATAGCGCATTTCATACACAGAGGACATTCAATGTGCTTTACATAAACAAAACCAAACAATAATAACAAATAAAAAGCATAGAAAGGCAATATAGTCAAAGAATAGTTAAAAGGTAAAGATCATAATAAAAAGAAAACATAAAACACAAGGTAAAATAATTTAAAAATAAAGGATAATTAGTAAGCAAAAAACAAAGGCAAAAGTAGTAAAAAAAAAAGTAATAAAAGATAAAGTAGAATAATTATCAAGGCAGATTCAGAATTTGTAACTCGGCACAGTTAGCAGAAAGCATCTGAGAACAGTTTGGTCTTAAGTCTAGATTTAAAACTGGCTACAGTTGGGGCCTTTTTGATGTCATCCGAAAGTTGATTCCACAGCTGAGCTGCATAGCAGCTAAAAGCTGCTTCACCATGTTTAGTTCTAACAGTAGGTTTTACTAGCAGGTTTTTCACCTGGGACCTGAGAGGACGCGAAGGTGTGTAGGCCTACTGCTGAAGCATGTCTGACAGGTATTTAGGTCCTGCTCCATTTACTGATTTATAAACAAGCAATAGAGCTTTAAAGTCAATTCTGTGACTTACTGGAAGCCAGTGCAAGGACTTAAGAATTGTGGTCAGTTCTTTTAGTTTTTGTTAGAATCCTAGCTGCTGCATTTTGTATCATCTGAAGCTGTTTAATAGTCTTTTTAGGAAGGCCTGTGAACAGTCCATTGCAGTAATCAACCCTGCTGGAGATAAATGCATGAATGAGTTTTTCTAAGTCATATTTTGACATCAGCCCTCTGAGTCTGGCAATATTTTTGAGGTGGTAAAAAGCTGATTTAGTTGTCGCTTTCATGTGGCTGTTGAAATTAGATTACACAGTGTTGCAGAACTGTTTGGATTTACATACAAGTTGGTTCAATATTGCAAACAACTCATCCATATTATATTTTACCACGTCTGCCCGCGGACCACTTGGTATAGCTTGCGGACCACCAGTGGTCCCCGGACCACACTTTGAGAAACACTGCTCTAGCCTGACGAGCCAGACCCACATTAAAATGTAGTGTCTGGCCACTCACCGTTAGTCAGTCCGAGGGGCGGGATAATCAGTTTCTTTCAAATTCCCTCTGCACGCAATAGGACAGCCGCAGCGCTATGAGTCCCATGCGTTTCCAACCAGCGGAGCTAGTTGGCTAGTTCAAACGTTTGCCAATTTAATAAAAGCTTAACTCGTGTCACACTGTTCGCCAACAGCAACATCCATCTTATTTGTTTTCAAGTAGCAGGGAATTCAAGCCAAACCGTTGCAACTCTGCCATCAATCATTATGTTAAGCCCACCTAACGACTCTATACACGATTTCATTGGCCTGATTGAGTTTCGATTTCTGGAGCCAATGGAGAGTTGCTAGACTAGCCCTGGCAGCAGATGTAATTTCATGTAATTTGCTGCCGCTAGGGGCGCGTCTAGATTTCTAGGCTATCATTCCTCTTCTCACCCCCATAAATCGTTCTCATTTAAATGGAGTAGCATAGGGCCTACGTTCCATCTTCAGCTAACTCCATAGACAATAAAATAAACAATCTTGCTGCTTCAGGTTTTGCAGTCTCCGTTACCCGTTACATGACATTAGCCCCCCACAAAGGAAATAGGTAAACACAATGCGTTAATTGGTTAATATTTCGTAAAACATTATGTATTTGTGTTATGACATGTGTTATCCTACTTTTACTTTACTTTTCTGGCTAGCTCCCTCCTCGTTCGTTTCCATCATGGAGGTATTATGGTTTCCATCGTCTCTCGCGCTGGTTTCATTGCAAACTGCGCACCGCCAATGGGCATATGAAACGTCATCACATAGCATTACGGCACAGTGGTCATGGGAAATGTAGGACGTACTGCCAGGGTGATATATGACCAAGAACAGAGCCTTATCATGCATGTAATGTCTCATGCATTACCGGCCAAACTGGCTAGTAAGTTTTTATTAACACCCGCCAAAATGAATTTTAACCTGCATTTGGCTGGTTGGCGGGTGTTAATTTAGAACCCTGTTGGCATGGTTTAATTTGTATGCTCATTGGGCTCAATGCAAATCAAAACCTTAGCAGAGGTGCCAACAATTCTGGAGGGTACTGTAGCTTCTCAAACTTCTCTATTATGTAACAAATTTTGCAAAGACATCTCCAAAAGTTAAAGTAAACATAACTTCTTGTCCATAAATATTATATATAAATAAATATTCTTTGTATGTTATTGTATAATATTGATATACAGTATAGTGACACAGTTGTTACGTATTTAATGTGTCAAATACAAATTATATGCTCTTCGTCTGTTGTTGGATGGAGTCAAAGACTGGCGATCAACTAAAGGAATGATCGCTCCATGTTGTGTTCAGAGAAAATAATTTACTTAAAGCGATGACTGTACTGCGATACATGTACTTTAGAGAACCTGAAAATAACTGATAGTGAAAAAACACTTCATCATATTAGCAATAGCTTAAACATACCCACATGACTGTCTTCAGAGAGTCTTGGACTTTGAGAAGACACTCAGGCTCATTTTAGCCTAACATATCAAAGTTCGGCCAACTCACCAGTCTGACTCTCTTTACTGCTCTCAGTCTGGTGATTTCATCAAGTGCACAATCTAATCCTAATCTTGTCCGTCTGGTTTGAACCCCATTCTTTGAGGCAATATAAAAGCTCTCCACTGCAAGAAGAGGAGGACACAAGCTGGTAGAACCTCTGGAGTAAAGGTATGTCTAAGTTACTTGCTTTTCATTAATCCTCTGTTTTGTTCCTTATTGTTACAGTGACTATGACTGTCATCTTAAAAGGATGTAACTAGGGTGATGCATTTGTGCCTAAAATGCAATAATAATAATAAGATGTACATTTGTTCTAGAGATCAGCTGGCCTCATCATCCTGCAACAATGAAGTTCACTCTAGCTAGCCCTAGCACTCTAGCCCTTCTGATGCTGGTTATTTCTCACGGTAAACATCTACCTCTGTTCCAAGTTAAATCTGTGACCAATTTAAATGCAAGCCTGAGAGAAATTATTTAATTAATTTCTTTGATTGTGTCCTTGTGTCTGACTGTGGCATTTTGTTTTTCCCCAGGCACCGAGTCTGCATCTATGGTGAAGCGTGATGTGCCCGCGGAGATTGAGAAGATCACCAAGTACCTCCAAGATCTGAGCAGCATGCTCACCACCACCACCGCTGAACTGGTGGAGAAGATTAAGGCCGCTGACCTGACCAGCCAGGCTGAGTGAGTATCCACAATAGAGCAGCATTACAGAGACTCTGATATGTAGAGCTTAACCACGTTTGTGTGTTTGTTTGTTTGTGCGTTTGTTTGTTTGTGTGTGTGTTTATTTGTTTGTTATTTTATATGTATGCTTGTGTTTGTTTATTTTTGTACAAAAGTTTAAAAGATTGTCAGTAAATGAGCAGACACCAATAAATAAATGGAAAGCAATTTATTTAATTGCAAAAACTTTCTTGATTATGCCACAAATGTCAAATGATGATGTGCTAAATGTGGCTAACGCTTCCCTCTTCTCTGCTTTAGGGCTTACCTTCAGGAGGGCAAGGCTCAGGTGCAGCCACTGCTGGAGAAGGTCCAAGCACAGCTGAAGCCCCTGACAGCCAACATTGATGAGAAGCTCAAGCCCCTGTCCGGACCCATCCTGTCCCAGATCCAGCCTCTCGCTGCCTCCGTCGAGGCCCAGGTGGAGGATCTCCTCAGGAAGGTGATGGACCACACCAAGGCCTTGCTCCCTCCTCAGTAAATCAACAGGCCCCTGTTGACTCCAAATGTGCATGATCTTGAAGACAAAAACTTTTGTTGTGGCATCATGTCATGTATCACTGCTATGCTGCTCTGCTGAGCCCCTCTCAGCCTTGGAATGAGTTTACTGATTATTTATCTGAATCATTAAAACGCTTCAGAGGTGACCATCTGCAGGGCTGTACGTTAACTTTTTTTGCAAGTAGCACTGGTGCTACAGAGGTTAAAAGTTTTGTAGCACCAGCCACAAATTCTGTAGCATCAATATAAAACCTCTAAAATCTCTAAAAACAATCACAAGTAGGGCAGTTCATCAATTGTGGTTGGGATCTAGGCCTACTGCAACTGGATTGATAAAAGGTCATGTAGTTGCAAACATCTCACCTGCTTACATTGTGTTTGAGATTAACAAAAGCTATCAGCATGATGTGTTATTTGGTTGTTGTGATTTTGTAAAAACAAAAAAAACAATCCCTGACAGTTCCATGCATGGATTTTTTGTTATTTTTTTATACATATGCATTGGAAGTCAGTTCATTTATTTTTGAATACTGTAAGTAGAAGATATGCTGAAGATTTTATTCCACTAAAATTTAATTCACGATTAGTTCATATGTCTAAGTTTTTAGATTAGATTAGGCCTACATTCAACCTTATTGTCATTGCACGAGTGAAATATCGTTTTACATCTAACCAGTGGTGCAAATGAGTAGGCTAACTGACATGTCAAACAGTGCACCCATGAAATGCATCCCTAGACTGTTCCATACAGATAGGCTACAGTAGGTAGCCTATTGAATATAGCTGAAGGTCTGTGGCTAACGCAGTCGTAATTAAAGTGTCGTGAAGGTTTTTTTCCGAACCGATCATGTTCGTGTATATGTTATTAAGCACTACTAAGCGAGACTATGTTACGCATAAAGCATGAAGTGGGCTCATATTGACAGATATAAGCGAACATCCCGGTGGACTTTTTTCTTCTAAGTTTTAGATCTGAATAGTATTGTTTGGATACTAAGTTGTTCGTTTTAAACTGAACTAAAAGTGCAAAGCAACAAGGCGATTGCCACAAACTTCTACTTCTGCTTGCCTAATCTGAATTCACCTCAGCCCGGTCGGAATGTTAATTTCGCTTTAGGCTTCTCCGTTTCGCGAGGACAATTTGCAAGGTATTGTTTGATTTGGAGTTGGATTGTTTGGATACTAGGCCTACAAACAAGTAGACATGTTTTTTAATCGCGTAGACTGCAACTACCAAGTTGAAATCAAAGTAGCCTACTGTACATCGATTCCCCTCTCACAGAAGCAGCCTATACATACGCACTTCAAACAAACAAACAAGTGTTTCACAGGGAGCCTACACCGGGCGCGTAGCCTAACTGAAGCGCTCCGTTCGCAACGCGCAAAAAAAGAAGACGGGTCTGTGTTTTTTAACGTAGCCTACCTACGTGCTACCTGCTACCACATCTGGTGTAGCCAACTGCACTGATCACAGTAGAAGGTAATTGCTGTAGCCTCCCTGTCAGTCTCACACGCATGCATTGTATTGCCATCAGCAAAACTGTATCGCACCAGTGCTACGTTCGTAAATCATCCATCGCACAAACTATTTTTTTGTAGCATGTGTCGCACTGTACAGCCCTGATCTAATGCGTGTGATGTGTTTGTGGAAGAATGGCTTCTTTAGAATGGTGTATGTTCTGTGATGAAAATGTTGAAAAACAAAACTCAAAAGTGGTCTGTGGTTACAAATATCCACTGTGATGGTTTAATCACTGCAACCATGATCAATGGATCATGTGCATTAATGCATCTGATGGATCAGCAGAGTTTAGATGTGGATTTAGGCCAACAATATCAGGTAGTGAACTTAAGTAAACATACAGAAGAGTGTTGACCTGATATTTCTGTCAAAGCAGGGCTTAAAATATGCATATACAAACAGCCAGCCAGTGCAAATAGTGTGTTATTATGACCGCCGCGCAGCGAAGCGGCGGTCATATAGGTTTAGTCAGATTTTTTTTTTTTCTTTTTTTTTTTTTTTTCTTTTTCGCATGTCCAAATTTCCGTCAAGGATTCCCGGGACACTGAAAGACCGGGGTACACGAAACTTGGTAGGCATGTAACCCCACATGGATAGCATGGAACCATCGGTTTTCGTTTTGATCTGTAGCCCCCCCGCTGTACTGGACCCCCCGAAAGGAGGGTAGGGCAGACACAGTTTTCTGTGAATATCTTGAGAACCGTAGGGCCTAGGATGACCAATTTTTTCCGTATGTTTGCCTCCAGGGGTCATGTTAACCCATTTCATGTGCACACATGTGCACAAACAGATACACACACATACATTCACAATAATCATACGTATGACACATACTCACACAGTAGACATATGTACGCTTGCATGCACAGGCACATACGCACACACACACACACACACACACACACACACAAACACACACACACACACACACACACACACCCACACACATAACATAAACATGTACATGCACACATGCACACAATTCAAGAATTTCTCAGAATTATGAACAGGCAAGATGGAGGTGGGGTTGTATAAAATGAATTTTACATGTAAAATCTATGAACTAATCATGCTTTGGTACTTGTTGTCTAGCAGATACCAGTGATAATTGAGTGTGGATAATGCAATTTAGTGAGACAGTTAGAATCATATAGGCCTTTCAGC
This sequence comes from Alosa sapidissima, assembly GCF_018492685.1. Classification (NCBI taxonomy): domain Eukaryota; kingdom Metazoa; phylum Chordata; class Actinopteri; order Clupeiformes; family Clupeidae; genus Alosa; species Alosa sapidissima. Next base: position 8,837,072 of record NC_055966.1, read on the forward strand.
GTGATTTATTTTTGTGGAAAAAATGTGCTGGACTGGGCAGCGGTCATATTTTGTACCGCTCTGCGGTACATCTAGTTGTTTTAGATATGGTGAGAGCAATCTAAGTTTGTACGCTGCATAAAATGGATGTGGTAAAAGATGTAGTGTTAACGTTTGATAGATAATAGCTTCTCCGAATATCTGCCTGTGTTTCACTTCATTCTAAAACAGCACAATACAATCAGATTGAAATTAACTGTGATCTCTGACCTGCAGTATAATAGTCTTCTCTAATAATACGATAAAGGGCTACAGATAAGGGACAGAGAAGTCTTCTGTTTGAATGATAAGACTCTTCAGACAACTAACTGACCACAAAAAAAAGATTGTAGACGATTGAATCAACCACCTGAATGTTAAAGTGTTAGATGTGAAGGATTTTGGTTAATGAAGGTAAGATGTTCTGCATGTAATTGTAATAACAACTGTAATTTAGATCAGTGTTTTTCAACCACTGTACCGGGGCACACTAGTGTGCCGTGAGAGATCATCAGGTGTGCCGCAGAAAATTACCCAAATGTCACTCACTGGTCCAGAAAAGCAACTGTTGCATTAAATAATTTATAACCACATGCCCTCATTGATTGTATGATTGCACTATTTGTTGTATGCAGGCATTGTACAACGGGGGCCCCATATCCAGTATTCACAGAATCATCACATATCCAGTTCATAACAACAATTCAATTAGATAAAGTCACCTACAAATGAAACAGAGGGCGCTTGTTTTATTGAGCAGGTCTTGCATAGAAGCCATAATAAGGCCATATCTGTGTATTATTTGAAATTTTAGGCTATGGTATGTTTATTTTTTCTTCACACAGGATGTTAGTGTGCCGTGTGACATTTTAAGTGTCAAAAGTGTGCCGTGGCACAAAAAAGGTTGAAAAACACTGATTTAGATGAAGCTCTATGCTGAATGTTTTTGACAGAAATAATCAGTTTTCAAGTTAAATGTCACTGTGACCCACCAGGAATATTTCTGACTTTAAATTTGTTTTGCACATAGTGTGTGTCAGAGAGAGAGAAAGAGAGAGAGAGAGAGATGATTCTACATTCTCCATTGCGGGGGTCAGAGGTCATGCTGGGCACCTCTGGGTCTTCTGAGAGTCTCCGAATATAAGACAGAGGCCGTGGCATGCAGATGGCACAGAATCAATCTGTGGTTGTCCCTGTCTTCTGCCCTCCTACCTTGTCCAGCCAACAATCTACATTTGATGGCTGAAAAGAACTCCCTTTAGTCTATTTAGCAATCTTGCAGTAAATCTGGCCTGTGTAACAATGTTATGCTAATCAGTGTATTTCTTCTTAATCAATCAGATTTCATCAAGTGCACAATCTAATCCTAATCTTGTCACATCTGGTTTGAACCCCATTCTTTGAGGCAATATAAAAAGCTCTCCGCTGCAAGAAGAGGACACAACAAGCTGGTAGAACCTCTGGAGTAAAGGTATGTCTAAGTTACTTGCTTTTCATTAATGCTCTGTTTTGTTCCTTATTGTTAGTGACTATGACTGTCATCTCAAAAGGACATAACTAGGGTGATGCAATTGTGCCTAAAATGCAATAATAATAATGCAATAAGAATAATAAGATGTACATTTGTTCTAGAGATCAGCTGTCCTCATCATCCTGCAACAATGAAGTTCACTCTAGCTATCGCCCTCCTGATGCTGGTTATTTCTCACGGTAAACATCTACCTCTGTTCCAAGTTAAATCTGTGACCAATTTAAATGCAAGCCTGAGAGAAATTATTTAATTAATTTCTTTGATTGTGTCCTTGTGTCTGACTGTGGCATTTTGTTTTTCCCCAGGCACTGAGTCTGCATCTATGGTGAAGCGTGATGTGCCCGCGGAGATTGAGAAGATCACCAAGTACCTCCAGGAGCTGAGCAGCATGCTCACCACCACCACCGCTGAACTGGTGGAGAAGATTAAGGCCGCTGACCTGACCAGCCAGGCTGAGTGAGTATCCACAACAGAGCAGCATTACAGAGACTCTGATGTGTAGAGCTTAACCACGTTTGTGTTTGTTTGTTTGTGTGTTTGTTTGTTTGTGTGTGTTTATTTGTTTGTTATTTTGTATGTATGCTTGTGTTTGTTTGTTTGTTTATTTGTGTACAAAAGTTTAAAAGATTTTCAGCAAATGAGCAGACACCAATAAATAAATGGAAAGCAATTTATTTCATTGCAAAAACTTTCTTGATTATGCCACAAATGTCAAATGATGATGTGCTAAATGTGGCTAACGCTTCCCTCTTCTCTGCTTTAGGGCTTACCTTCAGGAGGGCAAGGCTCAGGTGCAGCCACTGCTGGAGAAGGTCCAAGCACAGCTGAAGCCCCTGACAGCCAACATTGATGAGAAGCTCAAGCCCCTGTTCGGACCCATCCTGTCCCAGATCCAGCCTCTCGCTGCCTCCGTCGAGGCCCAGGTGGAGGATCTCCTCAGGAAGGTGATGGACCACACCAAGGCCCTGCTCCCTCCTCAGTAAATCAACAGGCCCCTGCTGACTCCAAATGTGCATTATCTTGAAGACAAAAACTTTTGTTGTTGCATCATGTCATGTATCACTGCTATGCTGCTCTGCTGAGCCCCTCTCAGCCTTGGAATGAGTTTACTGATTATTTATCTGAATCCTTAAAACGCTTCAGAGGTGACCATCTAATGCGTGTGATGTGTTTGTGGAAGAATGGCTTCTCTAGAATGGTGTGTACTGTATGTTCTGTGATGAAAATGTTGAAAAACAAAAACTCAAAAGTGGTTTGTGGTTACAAATATCCACTGTGATGGTTTAATCACTAAAACCATGATCAATGGATCATGTGCATTAATGCATCTGATGGATCAGTAGAGTTTAGATGTGGATTTAGGCCAACAATATCAGGTAGCGAACTTAAGTAAACATACAGAAAAGTGTTGACCTGATATTTCTGATATACAAGCAGCCAGCCAGTGCAAATAGTGTGTTATTCTATATAAAATCAGTACCTCTACCCCTAAGATTATATGTCACTCATGCAATCAGTATCACATGCTGTGAGACATACAGAAAAGGTAAAGATAAACTTGGCCGACAAATGCTATGAAAACAGTGATTTCTTTAATGTGTTCAGAATTTATGACTGTCTTCCTGTATCTGTGCTGTATAGTCAGTGCAGCTTTACAAAGGTCTCTGGTAGAAGTAACAAGGAAGAAATATTTTTTACTTCACTTTGGGCAAAAATATGCCCAATCTAAGACCTAATGCATGTTTGAAATTGACACAAAAGGAATATTAATGGTACTGTACATCAAACATTATTTCAGTGCTTTATGACAAACCAAGTTGTCAATGGTGTCTTTCTACAATCCATTGATTTAAGGTGCTCTAAGCCATCTAAGCCACGCGTTTTTTAGGCTAAAACATTTTATGTCACTTACTGCAAACATCACCTAACCAACCACTAGCTGTCTGTGCCCTGAATACACTGTAAAAAACGCAATCTCTGTGGACAGCACAGGCTCCAAAAACAGCAACAAAAACAACCTGGGCAAACCTAGCCCATAAAAACATAACAAACTGTTCCAGCAAATCACAGACGAGATGCGCGTTTAGGAGAGTTTCAATCGCACGGGAGCAACACGGGAAGGAGGAGGAGGAAGTAGCGAACTAGCTCTCTGTTTTGTTTGAAAAGTCAACAGAAGTGACGTTGCATCGCTTAGAGCACCTTTAAACGACATGTAGCCTTACTGTGTGCTGTAGATTGTGCTATCACTGTGCTTAATGCATCATCACTAACCATAGTGTTGTGATGCAGATGTTGCTGTCTCCAAATCTCTGAAGTAACCAAAAGAGGAATCTCAGTGATTCAGAATTTATTTCTGCCACTTGTTTTGATGACATGAACTGACATGACCAGCATGTTATTGTTGTAGATATGGTGAGAGCAATCTAAGTTTGTAGGCTGCATAAAATGGATGTGGTAAAAGATGTGGTGTTACGTTTGATAGATAATAGCTTCTCCGAATATATCTGCCTGTGTTTCACTTCATTCCAAAAAAAGCACAATACAATCAGATTAAAATTAACTGTGATCTCTGACCTGCAGTATAATAGTCTTCTCTAATAATCACTTGCACATCAGAAACAACAACTTGCATTTACATATAGTGCAAAGCACCCCAAGCACTATGTACTGTAAATGCAACCTCACAATAAGTTGGTTATTAACACATTTTCATATTATTTTTATATACTTTTCAGATCTGACTATCTTAAAGACTTTAAAATGAAGCAAGAGCTGCAAGAGCTGAGTTTGAGCTGCAAGAGCTGAGTTTTATTTGTTTCTTTTAAGAAATCTCCTTAGCATCTGTCTGAGGGGAATGCAGGTGGTGGACTCCTCCTGAGCAACTGGGCAGTCCTGGGTGGTGGTGGGGGCCGTCCGCTTTGTACATCTGAACCTGCTCCAGACCCTTCTCCAGAATGGCTTGGAGGTCCCCTCGGTCCTTCCCAAAGAAGTGGGGGTCTCAGGCACAGTGGGGGTGTCAGGGGCATCAAAAGTGAAGGACAGTGTCTCCTCATGCACCATCTGGATGCTGTTTTTAAAGCTTATGGTTAACAACAGGGACTGATCATCTGTTGTAACATCCGGCTGCACAGTGAGGCCACAGGCAGGGTCCTCCACATCAGTTGCCGGGGTCAGGAGATCCTGGGTGGCTTGAGTAAGGGCAGCGGTCTCAACAGCCTGCTTCAGAGACATCAGAGAGGCCTCAGAGGATGACTGCTGGGGAGATGCTCGCTGCTCCACAGCGTGGTCTGATGTCTGATCCTCAGCGAGATGGACGTCATCCACCAAGACGTCGTCGTCATCGTCGTCATCCAGCAGGACTTCCTGGGATGTTGCCTCATGAGCGCTTTTGGCAGGGGGCTCATCCTCCACCTGTTCTGCCTCCTGTTGGGCAACCTCCTCTGGCATCAGGTTGTCCTCATTGATAAAGAGGAGAACGGGGGTCACCTCACCAGACCTGGGTTCAGGGAGGGGACTGGGGACCTGGGAGGTGGGCTCCTGGGTCTCGACCCAACAAAGTCGGGGGCTGGGCGATTTGCCCGCGGGAAGTGGTGACTTGTCACCAGCACTGCTGTCGTTGTCGATGTGTTCCATCATGTTTCTCCAATAAAATGTCCGTATAGCAAAGTAGCTTAACAAGAAGTGACAAACAACAAGTTGGACAGCTCTATTTATAGCCCATCGCCATTGTGACGAAATTATATCGAAGTAGGCTACGTAGAAAATTTCGAATTATGGATGTATTGTTGCGTCTACATATTGCAGTAGGTAGCCTATAGGCCCAGCCAGAGCACTACCTCTAACTCTGGGTAGGCCTACGTTTCTTTATAACAAAACATATAGAATTCATACAACGAATGTATTATTCTAATAACCTCTCCCAGCTTAGGCTGTTATACGTTTCGCCGATATGTATCGATTAACGGATCAATTATGTCCGCCGAGACTGCCAATCTGTGTAGCATTGGTGTGACTCGCATTGTTGTTTTGATCTGGCTGCATCATCATAAGGAGCCCACGCTGTCGCGCCGTCTTTTAAAACTTGACTATCCGCGAAATGAGTAACATTGTAACCTGTAATGTGCAAATAAACATGACTATATGCTTTTGGACCAGTTAGGTTCGACGGAGATGTAAGGAATGACTATAGATTCAAGTGTACTTAGCCTATAGGCCTATCAGAAAGTTAGAAGACTAGCCTAATATTAAGCCATGTTTAGAGTTATGTTTTAAATAAACTGGCTAAATAAATAAATAAAGGAAATGTATCCTCTCATACAAAAACACTGTATCAAGTAATACATGTGATAAATAATTCTAGGTGCACCCTTATTAATTTAACTATTGCAGTAGGGCCTACTTAACATTTTATGGAAGATGTGTTACTGTCAGAACCTTGAGGATTTCAACCAAAAACAGTTGGTTCTCAATAATATAGCCTACAAGATCCTGTTGTTGTTTGATACGAGATCCTTACAATTTTCATTTCACCATTTTCTTCTTTGGAAATATAGTAGGCCTAGTTGCTGATGGTAAGCTCAAGGTTGTGAAATAAAACTTTCATGAAATTTTAACTCTAGGAGTTGGAAGCTTTTGTAACATGGGCTGTCAACATTGGACACCAGAATGAGGTGCTGCTTCAGAACAGAAATTAAAGGGGTCATTTCAGTTACACAGAGGGAAGATGTTACATTTCTCTGTGCAATTGGCTGGGGACTTCTCCCTTGGTAGCTGATTAACAACCAAGACGAACTAGCATAATACAATATGACACAGGATACAAAGCAATCCAAAATTGAGTCGAGAGTGCACAACAAGAACATAATCACAAATTAGTGGGAGGAACATGTCAAATTTACAAAGGTACAGTACAAGGCTTGGCAGCCTGGGATTCCCCGGAAGTTACTGCATGTATTGCTCATGCCATCTCAGCACAAAACTTAAGGTTTCTCATTCTCATAGGACTCAAGCACTAAACACAGACAATCACTACTAATCAACCAACCAGCTACTTGTGTGAGAGCTGTGCTCTGCTTTGCGCTAGGTATACATTGAGGTGTACCCATGCTTGCCTGAGTTCATAATTGTTGCCACTGCCAGCTCCCAAATCTCCCTCCATCAAAAACATACAAAGAAAATACAAAGTGTATGTGAGTCTGAGGTTTCTTATTCATTTGAAACTGACTGCTACATTTTGTTTTTCCCCAGGCACTGAGTCTGCATCTATGGTGAAGCGTGATGTGCCCGCGGAGATTGAGAAGATCACCAAGTACCTCCAGGAGCTGAGCAGCATGCTCACCACCACCACCGCTGAACTGGTGGAGAAGATTAAGGCCGCTGACCTGACCAGCCAGGCTGAGTGAGTATCCACAACAGAGCAGCATTACAGAGACTCTGATGTGTAGAGCTTAACCACGTTTGTGTTTGTTTGTGTGTGTTTATTTGTTTGTTATTTTGTATGTATGCTTGTGTTTGTTTGTTTGTTTATTTGTGTACAAAAGTTTAAAAGATTTTCAGCAAATGAGCAGACACCAATAAATAAATGGAAAGCAATTTATTTCATTGCAAAAACTTTCTTGATTATGCCACAAATGTCAAATGATGATGTGCTAAATGTGGCTAACGCTTCCCTCTTCTCTGCTTTAGGGCTTACCTTCAGGAGGGCAAGGCTCAGGTGCAGCCACTGCTGGAGAAGGTCCAAGCACAGCTGAAGCCCCTGACAGCCAACATTGATGAGAAGCTCAAGCCCCTGTTCGGACCCATCCTGTCCCAGATCCAGCCTCTCGCTGCCTCCGTCGAGGCCCAGGTGGAGGATCTCCTCAGGAAGGTGATGGACCACACCAAGGCCCTGCTCCCTCCTCAGTAAATCAACAGGCCCCTGCTGACTCCAAATGTGCATTATCTTGAAGACAAAAACTTTTGTTGTGGCATCATGTCATGTATCACTGCTATGCTGCTCTGCTGAGCCCCTCTCAGCCTTGGAATGAGTTTACTGATTATTTATCTGAATCATTAAAACGCTTCAGAGGTGACCATCTGCAGGGCTGTACGTTAACTTTTTTTGCAAGTAGCACTGGTGCTACAGAGGTTAAAAGTTTTGTAGCACCAGCCACAAATTCTGTAGCATCGATATAAAACCTCTAAAATCTCTAAAAACAATCACAAGTAGGGCAGTTCATCAATTGTGGTTGGGATCTAGGCCTACTGCAACTGGATTGATAAAAGGTCATGTAGTTGCAAACATCTCACCTGCTTACATTGTGTTTGAGATTAACAAAAGCTATCAGCATGATGTGTTATTTGGTTGTTGTGATTTTGTAAAAACAAAAAAAACAATCCCTGACAGTTCCATGCATGGATTTTTTGTTATTTTTTTATACATATGCATTGGAAGTCAGTTCATTTATTTTTGAATACTGTAAGTAGAAGATATGCTGAAGATTTTATTCCACTAAAATTTAATTCACGATTAGTTCATATGTCTAAGTTTTTAGATTAGATTAGGCCTACATTCAACCTTATTGTCATTGCACGAGTGAAATATCGTTTTACATCTAACCAGTGGTGCAAATGAGTAGGCTAACTGACATGTCAAACAGTGCACCCATGAAATGCATCCCTAGACTGTTCCATACAGATAGGCTACAGTAGGTAGCCTATTGAATATAGCTGAAGGTCTGTGGCTAACGCAGTCGTAATTAAAGTGTCGTGAAGGTTTTTTTCCGAACCGATCATGTTCGTGTATATGTTATTAAGCACTACTAAGCGAGACTATGTTACGCATAAAGCATGAAGTGGGCTCATATTGACAGATATAAGCGAACATCCCGGTGGACTTTTTTCTTCTAAGTTTTAGATCTGAATAGTATTGTTTGGATACTAAGTTGTTCGTTTTAAACTGAACTAAAAGTGCAAAGCAACAAGGCGATTGCCACAAACTTCTACTTCTGCTTGCCTAATCTGAATTCACCTCAGCCCGGTCGGAATGTTAATTTCGCTTTAGGCTTCTCCGTTTCGCGAGGACAATTTGCAAGGTATTGTTTGATTTGGAGTTGGATTGTTTGGATACTAGGCCTACAAACAAGTAGACATGTTTTTTAATCGCGTAGACTGCAACTACCAAGTTGAAATCAAAGTAGCCTACTGTACATCGATTCCCCTCTCACAGAAGCAGCCTATACATACGCACTTCAAACAAACAAACAAGTGTTTCACAGGGAGCCTACACCGGGCGCGTAGCCTAACTGAAGCGCTCCGTTCGCAACGCGCAAAAAAAGAAGACGGGTCTGTGTTTTTTAACGTAGCCTACCTACGTGCTACCTGCTACCACATCTGGTGTAGCCAACTGCACTGATCACAGTAGAAGGTAATTGCTGTAGCCTCCCTGTCAGTCTCACACGCATGCATTGTATTGCCATCAGCAAAACTGTATCGCACCAGTGCTACGTTCGTAAATCATCCATCGCACAAACTATTTTTTTGTAGCATGTGTCGCACTGTACAGCCCTGATCTAATGCGTGTGATGTGTTTGTGGAAGAATGGCTTCTTTAGAATGGTGTATGTTCTGTGATGAAAATGTTGAAAAACAAAACTCAAAAGTGGTCTGTGGTTACAAATATCCACTGTGATGGTTTAATCACTGCAACCATGATCAATGGATCATGTGCATTAATGCATCTGATGGATCAGCAGAGTTTAGATGTGGATTTAGGCCAACAATATCAGGTAGTGAACTTAAGTAAACATACAGAAGAGTGTTGACCTGATATTTCTGTCAAAGCAGGGCTTAAAATATGCATATACAAACAGCCAGCCAGTGCAAATAGTGTGTTATTATGACCGCCGCGCAGCGAAGCGGCGGTCATATAGGTTTAGTCAGATTTTTTTTTTTCTTTTTTTTTTCTTTTTCTTTTTCGCATGTCCAAATTTCCGTCAAGGATTCCCGGGACACTGAAAGACCGGGGTACACGAAACTTGGTAGGCATGTAACCCCACATGGATAGCATGGAACCATCGGTTTTCGTTTTGATCTGTAGCCCCCCCGCTGTACTGGACCCCCCGAAAGGAGGGTAGGGCAGACACAGTTTTCTGTGAATATCTTGAGAACCGTAGGGCCTAGGATGACCAATTTTTTCCGTATGTTTGCCTCCAGGGGTCATGTTAACCCATTTCATGTGCACACATGTGCACAAACAGATACACACACACACACATACATTCACAATAATCATACGTATGACACATACTCACACAGTAGACATATGTACGCTTGCATGCACAGGCACATACGCACACACACACACACACACACACACACACACAAACACACACACACACACACACACACACCCACACACATAACATAAACATGTACATGCACACATGCACACAATTCAAGAATTTCTCAGAATTATGAACAGGCAAGATGGAGGTGGGGTTGTATAAAATGAATTTTACATGTAAAATCTATGAACTAATCATGCTTTGGTACTTGTTGTCTAGCAGATACCAGTGATAATTGAGTGTGGATAATGCAATTTAGTGAGACAGTTAGAATCATATAGGCCTTTCAGCGTGATTTATTTTTGTGGAAAAAATGTGCTGGACTGGGCGGCGGTCATATTTTGTACCGCTCTGCGGTACATCTAGTTGTTTTAGATATGGTGAGAGCAATCTAAGTTTGTACGCTGCATAAAATGGATGTGGTAAAAGATGTAGTGTTAACGTTTGATAGATAATAGCTTCTCCGAATATCTGCCTGTGTTTCACTTCATTCTAAAACAGCACAATACAATCAGATTGAAATTAACTGTGATCTCTGACCTGCAGTATAATAGTCTTCTCTAATAATACGATAAAGGGCTACAGATAAGGGACAGAGAAGTCTTCTGTTTGAATGATAAGACTCTTCAGACAACTAACTGACCACAAAAAAAAGATTGTAGACGATTGAATCAACCACCTGAATGTTAAAGTGTTAGATGTGAAGGATTTTGGTTAATGAAGGTAAGATGTTCTGCATGTAATTGTAATAACAACTGTAATTTAGATCAGTGTTTTTCAACCACTGTACCGGGGCACACTAGTGTGCCGTGAGAGATCATCAGGTGTGCCGCAGAAAATTACCCAAATGTCACTCACTGGTCCAGAAAAGCAACTGTTGCATTAAATAATTTATAACCACATGCCCTCATTGATTGTATGATTGCACTATTTGTTGTATGCAGGCATTGTACAACGGGGGCCCCATATCCAGTATTCACAGAATCATCACATATCCAGTTCATAACAACAATTCAATTAGATAAAGTCACCTACAAATGAAACAGAGGGCGCTTGTTTTATTGAGCAGGTCTTGCATAGAAGCCATAATAAGGCCATATCTGTGTATTATTTGAAATTTTAGGCTATGGTATGTTTATTTTTTCTTCACACAGGATGTTAGTGTGCCGTGTGACATTTTAAGTGTCAAAAGTGTGCCGTGGCACAAAAAAGGTTGAAAAACACTGATTTAGATGAAGCTCTATGCTGAATGTTTTTGACAGAAATAATCAGTTTTCAAGTTAAATGTCACTGTGACCCACCAGGAATATTTCTGACTTTAAATTTGTTTTGCACATAGTGTGTGTCAGAGAGAGAGAAAGAGAGAGAGAGAGAGATGATTCTACATTCTCCATTGCGGGGGTCAGAGGTCATGCTGGGCACCTCTGGGTCTTCTGAGAGTCTCCGAATATAAGACAGAGGCCGTGGCATGCAGATGGCACAGAATCAATCTGTGGTTGTCCCTGTCTTCTGCCCTCCTACCTTGTCCAGCCAACAATCTACATTTGATGGCTGAAAAGAACTCCCTTTAGTCTATTTAGCAATCTTGCAGTAAATCTGGCCTGTGTAACAATGTTATGCTAATCAGTGTATTTCTTCTTAATCAATCAGATTTCATCAAGTGCACAATCTAATCCTAATCTTGTCACATCTGGTTTGAACCCCATTCTTTGAGGCAATATAAAAAGCTCTCCGCTGCAAGAAGAGGACACAACAAGCTGGTAGAACCTCTGGAGTAAAGGTATGTCTAAGTTACTTGCTTTTCATTAATGCTCTGTTTTGTTCCTTATTGTTAGTGACTATGACTGTCATCTCAAAAGGACATAACTAGGGTGATGCAATTGTGCCTAAAATGCAATAATAATAATGCAATAAGAATAATAAGATGTACATTTGTTCTAGAGATCAGCTGTCCTCATCATCCTGCAACAATGAAGTTCACTCTAGCTATCGCCCTCCTGATGCTGGTTATTTCTCACGGTAAACATCTACCTCTGTTCCAAGTTAAATCTGTGACCAATTTAAATGCAAGCCTGAGAGAAATTATTTAATTAATTTCTTTGATTGTGTCCTTGTGTCTGACTGTGGCATTTTGTTTTTCCCCAGGCACTGAGTCTGCATCTATGGTGAAGCGTGATGTGCCCGCGGAGATTGAGAAGATCACCAAGTACCTCCAGGAGCTGAGCAGCATGCTCACCACCACCACCGCTGAACTGGTGGAGAAGATTAAGGCCGCTGACCTGACCAGCCAGGCTGAGTGAGTATCCACAACAGAGCAGCATTACAGAGACTCTGATGTGTAGAGCTTAACCACGTTTGTGTTTGTTTGTTTGTGTGTTTGTTTGTTTGTGTGTGTTTATTTGTTTGTTATTTTGTATGTATGCTTGTGTTTGTTTGTTTGTTTATTTTTGTACAAAAGTTTAAAAGATTGTCAGCAAATGAGCAGACACCAATAAATAAATGGAAAGCAATTTATTTCATTGCAAAAACTTTCTTGATTATGCCACAAATGTCAAATGATGATGTGCTAAATGTGGCTAACGCTTCCCTCTTCTCTGCTTTAGGGCTTACCTTCAGGAGGGCAAGGCTCAGGTGCAGCCACTGCTGGAGAAGGTCCAAGCACAGCTGAAGCCCCTGACAGCCAACATTGATGAGAAGCTCAAGCCCCTGTCCGGACCCATCCTGTCCCAGATCCAGCCTCTCGCTGCCTCCGTCGAGGCCCAGGTGGAGGATCTCCTCAGGAAGGTGATGGACCACACCAAGGCCCTGCTCCCTCCTCAGTAAATCAACAGGCCCCTGTTGACTCCAAATGTGCATTATCTTGAAGACAAAAACTTTTGTTGCTGCATCATGTCATGTATCACTGCTATGCTGCTCTGCTGAGCCCCTCTCAGCCTTGGAATGAGTTTACTGATTATTTATCTGAATCCTTAAAACGCTTCAGAGGTGACCATCTAATGCGTGTGATGTGTTTGTGGAAGAATGGCTTCTCTAGAATGGTGTGTACTGTATGTTCTGTGATGAAAATGTTGAAAAACAAAAACTCAAAAGTGGTTTGTGGTTACAAATATCCACTGTGATGGTTTAATCACTAAAACCATGATCAATGGATCATGTGCATTAATGCATCTGATGGATCAGTAGAGTTTAGATGTGGATTTAGGCCAACAATATCAGGTAGCGAACTTAAGTAAACATACAGAAAAGTGTTGACCTGATATTTCTGATATACAAGCAGCCAGCCAGTGCAAATAGTGTGTTATTCTATATAAAATCAGTACCTCTACCCCTAAGATTATATGTCACTCATGCAATCAGTATCACATGCTGTGAGACATACAGAAAAGGTAAAGATAAACTTGGCCGACAAATGCTATGAAAACAGTGATTTCTTTAATGTGTTCAGAATTTATGACTGTCTTCCTGTATCTGTGCTGTATAGTCAGTGCAGCTTTACAAAGGTCTCTGGTAGAAGTAACAAGGAAGAAATATTTTTTACTTCACTTTGGGCAAAAATATGCCCAATCTAAGACCTAATGCATGTTTGAAATTGACACAAAAGGAATATTAATGGTACTGTACATCAAACATTATTTCAGTGCTTTATGACAAACCAAGTTGTCAATGGTGTCTTTCTACAATCCATTGATTTAAGGTGCTCTAAGCCATCTAAGCCACGCGTTTTTTAGGCTAAAACATTTTATGTCACTTACTGCAAACATCACCTAACCAACCACTAGCTGTCTGTGCCCTGAATACACTGTAAAAAACGCAATCTCTGTGGACAGCACAGGCTCCAAAAACAGCAACAAAAACAACCTGGGCAAACCTAGCCCATAAAAACATAACAAACTGTTCCAGCAAATCACAGACGAGATGCGCGTTTAGGAGAGTTTCAATCGCACGGGAGCAACACGGGAAGGAGGAGGAGGAAGTAGCGAACTAGCTCTCTGTTTTGTTTGAAAAGTCAACAGAAGTGACGTTACATCGCTTAGAGCACCTTTAAACGACATGTAGCCTTACTGTGTGCTGTAGATTGTGCTATCACTGTGCTTAATGCATCATCACTAACCATAGTGTTGTGATGCAGATGTTGCTGTCTCCAAATCTCTGAAGTAACCAAAAGAGGAATCTCAGTGATTCAGAATTTATTTCTGCCACTTGTTTTGATGACATGAACTGACATGACCAGCATGTTATTGTTGTAGATATGGTGAGAGCAATCTAAGTTTGTAGGCTGCATAAAATGGATGTGGTAAAAGATGTGGTGTTACGTTTGATAGATAATAGCTTCTCCGAATATATCTGCCTGTGTTTCACTTCATTCCAAAAAAAGCACAATACAATCAGATTAAAATTAACTGTGATCTCTGACCTGCAGTATAATAGTCTTCTCTAATAATCACTTGCACATCAGAAACAACAACTTGCATTTACATATAGTGCAAAGCACCCCAAGCACTATGTACTGTAAATGCAACCTCACAATAAGTTGATTATTAACACATTTTCATATTATTTTTATATACTTTTCAGATCTGACTATCTTAAAGACTTTAAAATGAAGCAAGAGCTGCAAGAGCTGAGTTTGAGCCGCAAGAGCTGAGTTTTATTTGTTTCTTTTAAGAAATCTCCTTAGCATCTGTCTGAGGGGAATGCAGGTGGTGGACTCCTCCTGAGCAACTGGGCAGTCCTGGGTGGTGGTGGGGGCCGTCCGCTTTGTACATCTGAACCTGCTCCAGACCCTTCTCCAGAATGGCTTGGAGGTCCCCTCGGTCCTTCCCAAAGAAGTAGGGGTCTCAGGCACAGTGGGGGTGTCAGGGGCATCAAAAGTGAAGGACAGTGTCTCCTCATGCACCATCTGGATGCTGTTTTTAAAGCTTATGGTTAACAACAGGGACTGATCATCTGTTGTAACATCCGGCTGCACAGTGAGGCCACAGGCAGGGTCCTCCACATCAGTTGCCGGGGTCAGGAGATCCTGGGTGGCTTGAGTAAGGGCAGCGGTCTCAACAGCCTGCTTCAGAGACATCAGAGAGGCCTCAGAGGATGACTGCTGGGGAGATGCTGGCTGCTCCACAGCGTGGTCTGATGTCTGATCCTCAGCGAGATGGACGTCATCCACCAAGACGTCGTCGTCATCGTCGTCATCCAGCAGGACTTCCTGGGATGTTGCCTCATGAGCGCTTTTGGCAGGGGGCTCATCCTCCACCTGTTCTGCCTCCTGTTGGGCAACCTCCTCTGGCATCAGGTTGTCCTCATTGATAAAGAGGAGAACGGGGGTCACCTCACCAGACCTGGGTTCAGGGAGGGGACTGGGGACCTGGGAGGTGGGCTCCTGGGTCTCGACCCAACAAAGTCGGGGGCTGGGCGATTTGCCCGCGGGAAGTGGTGACTTGTCACCAGCACTGCTGTCGTTGTCGATGTGTTCCATCATGTTTCTCCAATAAAATGTCCGTATAGCAAAGTAGCTTAACAAGAAGTGACAAACAACAAGTTGGACAGCTCTATTTATAGCCCATCGCCATTGTGACGAAATTATATCGAAGTAGGCTACGTAGAAAATTTCGAATTATGGATGTATTGTTGCGTCTACATATTGCAGTAGGTAGCCTATAGGCCCAGCCAGAGCACTACCTCTAACTCTGGGTAGGCCTACGTTTCTTTATAACAAAACATATAGAATTCATACAACGAATGTATTATTCTAATAACCTCTCCCAGCTTAGGCTGTTATACGTTTCACCGATATGTATCGATTAACGGATCAATTATGTCCGCCGAGACTGCCAATCTGTGTAGCATTGGTGTGACTCGCATTGTTGTTTTGATCTGGCTGCATCATCATAAGGAGCCCACGCTGTCGCGCCGTCTTTTAAAACTTGACTATCCGCGAAATGAGTAACATTGTAACCTGTAATGTGCAAATAAACATGACTATATGCTTTTGGACCAGTTAGGTTCGACGGAGATGTAAGGAATGACTATAGATTCAAGTGTACTTAGCCTATAGGCCTATCAGAAAGTTAGAAGACTAGCCTAATATTAAGCCATGTTTAGAGTTATGTTTTAAATAAACTGGCTAAATAAATAAAGGAAATGTATCCTCTCATACAAAAACACTGTATCAAGTAATACATGTGATAAATAATTCTAGGTGCACCCTTATTAATTTAACTATTGCAGTAGGGCCTACTTAACATTTTATGGAAGATGTGTTACTGTCAGAACCTTGAGGATTTCAACCAAAAACAGTTGGTTCTCAATAATATAGCCTACAAGATCCTGTTGTTGTTTGATACGAGATCCTTACAATTTTCATTTCACCATTTTCTTCTTTGGAAATATAGTAGGCCTAGTTGCTGATGGTAAGCTCAAGGTTGTGAAATAAAACTTTCATGAAATTTTAACTCTAGGAGTTGGAAGCTTTTGTAACATGGGCTGTCAACATTGGACACCAGAATGAGGTGCTGCTTCAGAACAGAAATTAAAGGGGTCATTTCAGTTACACAGAGGGAAGATGTTACATTTCTCTGTGCAATTGGCTGGGGACTTCTCCCTTGGTAGCTGATTAACAACCAAGACGAACTAGCATAATACAATATGACACAGGATACAAAGCAATCCAAAATTGAGTCGAGAGTGCACAACAAGAACATAATCACAAATTAGTGGGAGGAACATGTCAAATTTACAAAGGTACAGTACAAGGCTTGGCAGCCTGGGATTCCCCGGAAGTTACTGCATGTATTGCTCATGCCATCTCAGCACAAAACTTAAGGTTTCTCATTCTCATAGGACTCAAGCACTAAACACAGACAATCACTACTAATCAACCAACCAGCTACTTGTGTGAGAGCTGTGCTCTGCTTTGCGCTAGGTATACATTGAGGTGTACCCATGCTTGCCTGAGTTCATAATTGTTGCCACTGCCAGCTCCCAAATCTCCCTCCATCAAAAACATACAAAGAAAATACAAAGTGTATGTGAGTCTGAGGTTTCTTATTCATTTGAAACTGACTGCTACATTTTGTTTTTCCCCAGGCACTGAGTCTGCATCTATGGTGAAGCGTGATGTGCCCGCGGAGATTGAGAAGATCACCAAGTACCTCCAGGAGCTGAGCAGCATGCTCACCACCACCACCGCTGAACTGGTGGAGAAGATTAAGGCCGCTGACCTGACCAGCCAGGCTGAGTGAGTATCCACAACAGAGCAGCATTACAGAGACTCTGATGTGTAGAGCTTAACCACGTTTGTGTTTGTTTGTTTGTGTGTGTTTATTTGTTTGTTATTTTGTATGTATGCTTGTGTTTGTTTGTTTGTTTATTTTTGTACAAAAGTTTAAAAGATTGTCAGCAAATGAGCAGACACCAATAAATAAATGGAAAGCAATTTATTTAATTGCAAAAACTTTCTTGATTATGCCACAAATGTCAAATGATGATGTGCTAAATGTGGCTAACGCTTCCCTCTTCTCTGCTTTAGGGCTTACCTTCAGGAGGGCAAGGCTCAGGTGCAGCCACTGCTGGAGAAGGTCCAAGCACAGCTGAAGCCCCTGACAGCCAACATTGATGAGAAGCTCAAGCCCCTGTCCGGACCCATCCTGTCCCAGATCCAGCCTCTCGCTGCCTCCGTCGAGGCCCAGGTGGAGGATCTCCTCAGGAAGGTGATGGACCACACCAAGGCCCTGCTCCCTCCTCAGTAAATCAACAGGCCCCTGTTGACTCCAAATGTGCATTATCTTGAAGACAAAAACTTTTGTTGTTGCATCATGTCATGTATCACTGCTATGCTGCTCTGCTGAGCCCCTCTCAGCCTTGGAATGAGTTTACTGATTATTTATCTGAATCCTTAAAACGCTTCAGAGGTGACCATCTAATGCGTGTGATGTGTTTGTGGAAGAATGGCTTCTCTAGAATGGTGTGTACTGTATGTTCTGTGATGAAAATGTTGAAAAACAAAAACTCAAAAGTGGTTTGTGGTTACAAATATCCACTGTGATGGTTTAATCACTAAAACCATGATCAATGGATCATGTGCATTAATGCATCTGATGGATCAGTAGAGTTTAGATGTGGATTTAGGCCAACAATATCAGGTAGCGAACTTAAGTAAACATACAGAAAAGTGTTGACCTGATATTTCTGATATACAAGCAGCCAGCCAGTGCAAATAGTGTGTTATTCTATATAAAATCAGTACCTCTACCCCTAAGATTATATGTCACTCATGCAATCAGTATCACATGCTGTGAGACATACAGAAAAGGTAAAGATAAACTTGGCCGACAAATGCTATGAAAACAGTGATTTCTTTAATGTGTTCAGAATTTATGACTGTCTTCCTGTATCTGTGCTGTATAGTCAGTGCAGCTTTACAAAGGTCTCTGGTAGAAGTAACAAGGAAGAAATATTTTTTACTTCACTTTGGGCAAAAATATGCCCAATCTAAGACCTAATGCATGTTTGAAATTGACACAAAAGGAATATTAATGGTACTGTACATCAAACATTATTTCAGTGCTTTATGACAAACCAAGTTGTCAATGGTGTCTTTCTACAATCCATTGATTTAAGGTGCTCTAAGCCATCTAAGCCACGCGTTTTTTAGGCTAAAACATTTTATGTCACTTACTGCAAACATCACCTAACCAACCACTAGCTGTCTGTGCCCTGAATACACTGTAAAAAACGCAATCTCTGTGGACAGCACAGGCTCCAAAAACAGCAACAAAAACAACCTGGGCAAACCTAGCCCATAAAAACATAACAAACTGTTCCAGCAAATCACAGACGAGATGCGCGTTTAGGAGAGTTTCAATCGCACGGGAGCAACACGGGAAGGAGGAGGAGGAAGTAGCGAACTAGCTCTCTGTTTTGTTTGAAAAGTCAACAGAAGTGACGTTACATCGCTTAGAGCACCTTTAAACGACATGTAGCCTTACTGTGTGCTGTAGATTGTGCTATCACTGTGCTTAATGCATCATCACTAACCATAGTGTTGTGATGCAGATGTTGCTGTCTCCAAATCTCTGAAGTAACCAAAAGAGGAATCTCAGTGATTCAGAATTTATTTCTGCCACTTGTTTTGATGACATGAACTGACATGACCAGCATGTTATTGTTGTAGATATGGTGAGAGCAATCTAAGTTTGTAGGCTGCATAAAATGGATGTGGTAAAAGATGTGGTGTTACGTTTGATAGATAATAGCTTCTCCGAATATATCTGCCTGTGTTTCACTTCATTCCAAAAAAAGCACAATACAATCAGATTAAAATTAACTGTGATCTCTGACCTGCAGTATAATAGTCTTCTCTAATAATCACTTGCACATCAGAAACAACAACTTGCATTTACATATAGTGCAAAGCACCCCAAGCACTATGTACTGTAAATGCAACCTCACAATAAGTTGATTATTAACACATTTTCATATTATTTTTATATACTTTTCAGATCTGACTATCTTAAAGACTTTAAAATGAAGCAAGAGCTGCAAGAGCTGAGTTTGAGCTGCAAGAGCTGAGTTTTATTTGTTTCTTTTAAGAAATCTCCTTAGCATCTGTCTGAGGGGAATGCAGGTGGTGGACTCCTCCTGAGCAACTGGGCAGTCCTGGGTGGTGGTGGGGGCCGTCCGCTTTGTACATCTGAACCTGCTCCAGACCCTTCTCCAGAATGGCTTGGAGGTCCCCTCGGTCCTTCCCAAAGAAGTGGGGGTCTCAGGCACAGTGGGGGTGTCAGGGGCATCAAAAGTGAAGGACAGTGTCTCCTCATGCACCATCTGGATGCTGTTTTTAAAGCTTATGGTTAACAACAGGGACTGATCATCTGTTGTAACATCCGGCTGCACAGTGAGGCCACAGGCAGGGTCCTCCACATCAGTTGCCGTGGGTCAGGAGATCCTGGGTGGCTTGAGTAAGGGCAGCGGTCTCAACAGCCTGCTTCAGAGACATCAGAGAGGCCTCAGAGGATGACTGCTGGGGAGATGCTCGCTGCTCCACAGCGTGGTCTGATGTCTGATCCTCAGCGAGATGGACGTCATCCACCAAGACGTCGTCGTCATCGTCGTCATCCAGCAGGACTTCCTGGGATGTTGCCTCATGAGCGCTTTTGGCAGGGGGCTCATCCTCCACCTGTTCTGCCTCCTGTTGGGCAACCTCCTCTGGCATCAGGTTGTCCTCATTGATAAAGAGGAGAACGGGGGTCACCTCACCAGACCTGGGTTCAGGGAGGGGACTGGGGACCTGGGAGGTGGGCTCCTGGGTCTCGACCCAACAAAGTCGGGGGCTGGGCGATTTGCCCGCGGGAAGTGGTGACTTGTCACCAGCACTGCTGTCGTTGTCGATGTGTTCCATCATGTTTCTCCAATAAAATGTCCGTATAGCAAAGTAGCTTAACAAGAAGTGACAAACAACAAGTTGGACAGCTCTATTTATAGCCCATCGCCATTGTGACGAAATTATATCGAAGTAGGCTACGTAGAAAATTTCGAATTATGGATGTATTGTTGCGTCTACATATTGCAGTAGGTAGCCTATAGGCCCAGCCAGAGCACTACCTCTAACTCTGGGTAGGCCTACGTTTCTTTATAACAAAACATATAGAATTCATACAACGAATGTATTATTCTAATAACCTCTCCCAGCTTAGGCTGTGACGTTTCGCCGATATGTATCGATTAACGGATCAATTATGTCCGCCGAGACTGCCAATCTGTGTAGCATTGGTGTGACTCGCATTGTTGTTTTGATCTGGCTGCATCATCATAAGGAGCCCACGCTGTCGCGCCGTCTTTTAAAACTTGACTATCCGCGAAATGAGTAACATTGTAACCTGTAATGTGCAAATAAACATGACTATATGCTTTTGGACCAGTTAGGTTCGACGGAGATGTAAGGAATGACTATAGATTCAAGTGTACTTAGCCTATAGGCCTATCAGAAAGTTAGAAGACTAGCCTAATATTAAGCCATGTTTAGAGTTATGTTTTAAATAAACTGGCTAAATAAATAAAGGAAATGTATCCTCTCATACAAAAACACTGTATCAAGTAATACATGTGATAAATAATTCTAGGTGCACCCTTATTAATTTAACTATTGCAGTAGGGCCTACTTAACATTTTATGGAAGATGTGTTACTGTCAGAACCTTGAGGATTTCAACCAAAAACAGTTGGTTCTCAATAATATAGCCTACAAGATCCTGTTGTTGTTTGATACGAGATCCTTACAATTTTCATTTCACCATTTTCTTCTTTGGAAATATAGTAGGCCTAGTTGCTGATGGTAAGCTCAAGGTTGTGAAATAAAACTTTCATGAAATTTTAACTCTAGGAGTTGGAAGCTTTTGTAACATGGGCTGTCAACATTGGACACCAGAATGAGGTGCTGCTTCAGAACAGAAATTAAAGGGGTCATTTCAGTTACACAGAGGGAAGATGTTACATTTCTCTGTGCAATTGGCTGGGGACTTCTCCCTTGGTAGCTGATTAACAACCAAGACGAACTAGCATAATACAATATGACACAGGATACAAAGCAATCCAAAATTGAGTCGAGAGTGCACAACAAGAACATAATCACAAATTAGTGGGAGGAACATGTCAAATTTACAAAGGTACAGTACAAGGCTTGGCAGCCTGGGATTCCCCGGAAGTTACTGCATGTATTGCTCATGCCATCTCAGCACAAAACTTAAGGTTTCTCATTCTCATAGGACTCAAGCACTAAACACAGACAATCACTACTAATCAACCAACCAGCTACTTGTGTGAGAGCTGTGCTCTGCTTTGCGCTAGGTATACATTGAGGTGTACCCATGCTTGCCTGAGTTCATAATTGTTGCCACTGCCAGCTCCCAAATCTCCCTCCATCAAAAACATACAAAGAAAATACAAAGTGTATGTGAGTCTGAGGTTTCTTATTCATTTGAAACTGACTGCTACATTTTGTTTTTCCCCAGGCACTGAGTCTGCATCTATGGTGAAGCGTGATGTGCCCGCGGAGATTGAGAAGATCACCAAGTACCTCCAGGAGCTGAGCAGCATGCTCACCACCACCACCGCTGAACTGGTGGAGAAGATTAAGGCCGCTGACCTGACCAGCCAGGCTGAGTGAGTATCCACAACAGAGCAGCATTACAGAGACTCTGATGTGTAGAGCTTAACCACGTTTGTGTTTGTTTGTTTGTGTGTGTTTATTTGTTTGTTATTTTGTATGTATGCTTGTGTTTGTTTGTTTGTTTATTTGTGTACAAAAGTTTAAAAGATTGTCAGCAAATGAGCAGACACCAATAAATAAATGGAAAGCAATTTATTTCATTGCAAAAACTTTCTTGATTATGCCACAAATGTCAAATGATGATGTGCTAAATGTGGCTAACGCTTCCCTCTTCTCTGCTTTAGGGCTTACCTTCAGGAGGGCAAGGCTCAGGTGCAGCCACTGCTGGAGAAGGTCCAAGCACAGCTGAAGCCCCTGACAGCCAACATTGATGAGAAGCTCAAGCCCCTGTCCGGACCCATCCTGTCCCAGATCCAGCCTCTCGCTGCCTCCGTCGAGGCCCAGGTGGAGGATCTCCTCAGGAAGGTGATGGACCACACCAAGGCCCTGCTCCCTCCTCAGTAAATCAACAGGCCCCTGTTGACTCCAAATGTGCATTATCTTGAAGACAAAAACTTTTGTTGTTGCATCATGTCATGTATCACTGCTATGCTGCTCTGCTGAGCCCCTCTCAGCCTTGGAATGAGTTTACTGATTATTTATCTGAATCCTTAAAACGCTTCAGAGGTGACCATCTAATGCGTGTGATGTGTTTGTGGAAGAATGGCTTCTCTAGAATGGTGTGTACTGTATGTTCTGTGATGAAAATGTTGAAAAACAAAAACTCAAAAGTGGTTTGTGGTTACAAATATCCACTGTGATGGTTTAATCACTAAAACCATGATCAATGGATCATGTGCATTAATGCATCTGATGGATCAGTAGAGTTTAGATGTGGATTTAGGCCAACAATATCAGGTAGCGAACTTAAGTAAACATACAGAAAAGTGTTGACCTGATATTTCTGATATACAAGCAGCCAGCCAGTGCAAATAGTGTGTTATTCTATATAAAATCAGTACCTCTACCCCTAAGATTATATGTCACTCATGCAATCAGTATCACATGCTGTGAGACATACAGAAAAGGTAAAGATAAACTTGGCCGACAAATGCTATGAAAACAGTGATTTCTTTAATGTGTTCAGAATTTATGACTGTCTTCCTGTATCTGTGCTGTATAGTCAGTGCAGCTTTACAAAGGTCTCTGGTAGAAGTAACAAGGAAGAAATATTTTTTACTTCACTTTGGGCAAAAATATGCCCAATCTAAGACCTAATGCATGTTTGAAATTGACACAAAAGGAATATTAATGGTACTGTACATCAAACATTATTTCAGTGCTTTATGACAAACCAAGTTGTCAATGGTGTCTTTCTACAATCCATTGATTTAAGGTGCTCTAAGCCATCTAAGCCACGCGTTTTTTAGGCTAAAACATTTTATGTCACTTACTGCAAACATCACCTAACCAACCACTAGCTGTCTGTGCCCTGAATACACTGTAAAAAACGCAATCTCTGTGGACAGCACAGGCTCCAAAAACAGCAACAAAAACAACCTGGGCAAACCTAGCCCATAAAAACATAACAAACTGTTCCAGCAAATCACAGACGAGATGCGCGTTTAGGAGAGTTTCAATCGCACGGGAGCAACACGGGAAGGAGGAGGAGGAAGTAGCGAACTAGCTCTCTGTTTTGTTTGAAAAGTCAACAGAAGTGACGTTACATCGCTTAGAGCACCTTTAAACGACATGTAGCCTTACTGTGTGCTGTAGATTGTGCTATCACTGTGCTTAATGCATCATCACTAACCATAGTGTTGTGATGCAGATGTTGCTGTCTCCAAATCTCTGAAGTAACCAAAAGAGGAATCTCAGTGATTCAGAATTTATTTCTGCCACTTGTTTTGATGACATGAACTGACATGACCAGCATGTTATTGTTGTAGATATGGTGAGAGCAATCTAAGTTTGTAGGCTGCATAAAATGGATGTGGTAAAAGATGTGGTGTTACGTTTGATAGATAATAGCTTCTCCGAATATATCTGCCTGTGTTTCACTTCATTCCAAAAAAAGCACAATACAATCAGATTAAAATTAACTGTGATCTCTGACCTGCAGTATAATAGTCTTCTCTAATAATCACTTGCACATCAGAAACAACAACTTGCATTTACATATAGTGCAAAGCACCCCAAGCACTATGTACTGTAAATGCAACCTCACAATAAGTTGATTATTAACACATTTTCATATTATTTTTATATACTTTTCAGATCTGACTATCTTAAAGACTTTAAAATGAAGCAAGAGCTGCAAGAGCTGAGTTTGAGCTGCAAGAGCTGAGTTTTATTTGTTTCTTTTAAGAAATCTCCTTAGCATCTGTCTGAGGGGAATGCAGGTGGTGGACTCCTCCTGAGCAACTGGGCAGTCCTGGGTGGTGGTGGGGGCCGTCCGCTTTGTACATCTGAACCTGCTCCAGACCCTTCTCCAGAATGGCTTGGAGGTCCCCTCGGTCCTTCCCAAAGAAGTGGGGGTCTCAGGCACAGTGGGGGTGTCAGGGGCATCAAAAGTGAAGGACAGTGTCTCCTCATGCACCATCTGGATGCTGTTTTTAAAGCTTATGGTTAACAACAGGGACTGATCATCTGTTGTAACATCCGGCTGCACAGTGAGGCCACAGGCAGGGTCCTCCACATCAGTTGCCGGGGTCAGGAGATCCTGGGTGGCTTGAGTAAGGGCAGCGGTCTCAACAGCCTGCTTCAGAGACATCAGAGAGGCCTCAGAGGATGACTGCTGGGGAGATGCTCGCTGCTCCACAGCGTGGTCTGATGTCTGATCCTCAGCGAGATGGACGTCATCCACCAAGACGTCGTCGTCATCGTCGTCATCCAGCAGGACTTCCTGGGATGTTGCCTCATGAGCGCTTTTGGCAGGGGGCTCATCCTCCACCTGTTCTGCCTCCTGTTGGGCAACCTCCTCTGGCATCAGGTTGTCCTCATTGATAAAGAGAAGAACGGGGGTCACCTCACCAGACCTGGGTTCAGGGAGGGGACTGGGGACCTGGGAGGTGGGCTCCTGGGTCTCGACCCAACAAAGTCGGGGGCTGGGCGATTTGCCCGCGGGAAGTGGTGACTTGTCACCAGCACTGCTGTCGTTGTCGATGTGTTCCATCATGTTTCTCCAATAAAATGTCCGTATAGCAAAGTAGCTTAACAAGAAGTGACAAACAACAAGTTGGACAGCTCTATTTATAGCCCATCGCCATTGTGACGAAATTATATCGAAGTAGTCTACGTAGAAAATTTCGAATTATGGATGTATTGTTGCGTCTACATATTGCAGTAGGTAGCCTATAGGCCCAGCCAGAGCACTACCTCTAACTCTGGGTAGGCCTACGTTTCTTTATAACAAAACATATAGAATTCATACAACGAATGTATTATTCTAATAACCTCTCCCATCTTAGGCTGTTATACGTTTCGCCGATATGTATCGATTAACGGATCAATTATGTCCGCCGAGACTGCCAATCTGTGTAGCATTGGTGTGACTCGCATTGTTGTTTTGATCTGGCTGCATCATCATAAGGAGCCCACGCTGTCGCGCCGTCTTTTAAAACTTGACTATCCGCGAAATGAGTAACATTGTAACCTGTAATGTGCAAATAAACATGACTATATGCTTTTGGACCAGTTAGGTTCGACGGAGATGTAAGGAATGACTATAGATTCAAGTGTACTTAGCCTATAGGCCTATCAGAAAGTTAGAAGACTAGCCTAATATTAAGCCATGTTTAGAGTTATGTTTTAAATAAACTGGCTAAATAAATAAAGGAAATGTATCCTCTCATACAAAAACACTGTATCAAGTAATACATGTGATAAATAATTCTAGGTGCACCCTTATTAATTTAACTATTGCAGTAGGGCCTACTTAACATTTTATGGAAGATGTGTTACTGTCAGAACCTTGAGGATTTCAACCAAAAACAGTTGGTTCTCAATAATATAGCCTACAAGATCCTGTTGTTGTTTGATACGAGATCCTTACAATTTTCATTTCACCATTTTCTTCTTTGGAAATATAGTAGGCCTAGTTGCTGATGGTAAGCTCAAGGTTGTGAAATAAAACTTTCATGAAATTTTAACTCTAGGAGTTGGAAGCTTTTGTAACATGGGCTGTCAACATTGGACACCAGAATGAGGTGCTGCTTCAGAACAGAAATTAAAGGGGTCATTTCAGTTACACAGAGGGAAGATGTTACATTTCTCTGTGCAATTGGCTGGGGACTTCTCCCTTGGTAGCTGATTAACAACCAAGACGAACTAGCATAATACAATATGACACAGGATACAAAGCAATCCAAAATTGAGTCGAGAGTGCACAACAAGAACATAATCACAAATTAGTGGGAGGAACATGTCAAATTTACAAAGGTACAGTACAAGGCTTGGCAGCCTGGGATTCCCCGGAAGTTACTGCATGTATTGCTCATGCCATCTCAGCACAAAACTTAAGGTTTCTCATTCTCATAGGACTCAAGCACTAAACACAGACAATCACTACTAATCAACCAACCAGCTACTTGTGTGAGAGCTGTGCTCTGCTTTGCGCTAGGTATACATTGAGGTGTACCCATGCTTGCCTGAGTTCATAATTGTTGCCACTGCCAGCTCCCAAATCTCCCTCCATCAAAAACATACAAAGAAAATACAAAGTGTATGTGAGTCTGAGGTTTCTTATTCATTTGAAACTGACTGCTACATTTTGTTTTTCCCCAGGCACTGAGTCTGCATCTATGGTGAAGCGTGATGTGCCCGCGGAGATTGAGAAGATCACCAAGTACCTCCAGGAGCTGAGCAGCATGCTCACCACCACCACCGCTGAACTGGTGGAGAAGATTAAGGCCGCTGACCTGACCAGCCAGGCTGAGTGAGTATCCACAACAGAGCAGCATTACAGAGACTCTGATGTGTAGAGCTTAACCACGTTTGTGTTTGTTTGTTTGTGTGTGTTTATTTGTTTGTTATTTTGTATGTATGCTTGTGTTTGTTTGTTTGTTTATTTTTGTACAAAAGTTTAAAAGATTGTCAGCAAATGAGCAGACACCAATAAATAAATGGAAAGCAATTTATTTAATTGCAAAAACTTTCTTGATTATGCCACAAATGTCAAATGATGATGTGCTAAATGTGGCTAACGCTTCCCTCTTCTCTGCTTTAGGGCTTACCTTCAGGAGGGCAAGGCTCAGGTGCAGCCACTGCTGGAGAAGGTCCAAGCACAGCTGAAGCCCCTGACAGCCAACATTGATGAGAAGCTCAAGCCCCTGTCCGGACCCATCCTGTCCCAGATCCAGCCTCTCGCTGCCTCCGTCGAGGCCCAGGTGGAGGATCTCCTCAGGAAGGTGATGGACCACACCAAGGCCCTGCTCCCTCCTCAGTAAATCAACAGGCCCCTGTTGACTCCAAATGTGCATTATCTTGAAGACAAAAACTTTTGTTGTTGCATCATGTCATGTATCACTGCTATGCTGCTCTGCTGAGCCCCTCTCAGCCTTGGAATGAGTTTACTGATTATTTATCTGAATCCTTAAAACGCTTCAGAGGTGACCATCTAATGCGTGTGATGTGTTTGTGGAAGAATGGCTTCTCTAGAATGGTGTGTACTGTATGTTCTGTGATGAAAATGTTGAAAAACAAAAACTCAAAAGTGGTTTGTGGTTACAAATATCCACTGTGATGGTTTAATCACTAAAACCATGATCAATGGATCATGTGCATTAATGCATCTGATGGATCAGTAGAGTTTAGATGTGGATTTAGGCCAACAATATCAGGTAGCGAACTTAAGTAAACATACAGAAAAGTGTTGACCTGATATTTCTGATATACAAGCAGCCAGCCAGTGCAAATAGTGTGTTATTCTATATAAAATCAGTACCTCTACCCCTAAGATTATATGTCACTCATGCAATCAGTATCACATGCTGTGAGACATACAGAAAAGGTAAAGATAAACTTGGCCGACAAATGCTATGAAAACAGTGATTTCTTTAATGTGTTCAGAATTTATGACTGTCTTCCTGTATCTGTGCTGTATAGTCAGTGCAGCTTTACAAAGGTCTCTGGTAGAAGTAACAAGGAAGAAATATTTTTTACTTCACTTTGGGCAAAAATATGCCCAATCTAAGACCTAATGCATGTTTGAAATTGACACAAAAGGAATATTAATGGTACTGTACATCAAACATTATTTCAGTGCTTTATGACAAACCAAGTTGTCAATGGTGTCTTTCTACAATCCATTGATTTAAGGTGCTCTAAGCCATCTAAGCCACGCGTTTTTTAGGCTAAAACATTTTATGTCACTTACTGCAAACATCACCTAACCAACCACTAGCTGTCTGTGCCCTGAATACACTGTAAAAAACGCAATCTCTGTGGACAGCACAGGCTCCAAAAACAGCAACAAAAACAACCTGGGCAAACCTAGCCCATAAAAACATAACAAACTGTTCCAGCAAATCACAGACGAGATGCGCGTTTAGGAGAGTTTCAATCGCACGGGAGCAACACGGGAAGGAGGAGGAGGAAGTAGCGAACTAGCTCTCTGTTTTGTTTGAAAAGTCAACAGAAGTGACGTTACATCGCTTAGAGCACCTTTAAACGACATGTAGCCTTACTGTGTGCTGTAGATTGTGCTATCACTGTGCTTAATGCATCATCACTAACCATAGTGTTGTGATGCAGATGTTGCTGTCTCCAAATCTCTGAAGTAACCAAAAGAGGAATCTCAGTGATTCAGAATTTATTTCTGCCACTTGTTTTGATGACATGAACTGACATGACCAGCATGTTATTGTTGTAGATATGGTGAGAGCAATCTAAGTTTGTAGGCTGCATAAAATGGATGTGGTAAAAGATGTGGTGTTACGTTTGATAGATAATAGCTTCTCCGAATATATCTGCCTGTGTTTCACTTCATTCCAAAAAAAGCACAATACAATCAGATTAAAATTAACTGTGATCTCTGACCTGCAGTATAATAGTCTTCTCTAATAATCACTTGCACATCAGAAACAACAACTTGCATTTACATATAGTGCAAAGCACCCCAAGCACTATGTACTGTAAATGCAACCTCACAATAAGTTGATTATTAACACATTTTCATATTATTTTTATATACTTTTCAGATCTGACTATCTTAAAGACTTTAAAATGAAGCAAGAGCTGCAAGAGCTGAGTTTGAGCTGCAAGAGCTGAGTTTTATTTGTTTCTTTTAAGAAATCTCCTTAGCATCTGTCTGAGGGGAATGCAGGTGGTGGACTCCTCCTGAGCAACTGGGCAGTCCTGGGTGGTGGTGGGGGCCGTCCGCTTTGTACATCTGAACCTGCTCCAGACCCTTCTCCAGAATGGCTTGGAGGTCCCCTCGGTCCTTCCCAAAGAAGTGGGGGTCTCAGGCACAGTGGGGGTGTCAGGGGCATCAAAAGTGAAGGACAGTGTCTCCTCATGCACCATCTGGATGCTGTTTTTAAAGCTTATGGTTAACAACAGGGACTGATCATCTGTTGTAACATCCGGCTGCACAGTGAGGCCACAGGCAGGGTCCTCCACATCAGTTGCCGGGGTCAGGAGATCCTGGGTGGCTTGAGTAAGGGCAGCGGTCTCAACAGCCTGCTTCAGAGACATCAGAGAGGCCTCAGAGGATGACTGCTGGGGAGATGCTCGCTGCTCCACAGCGTGGTCTGATGTCTGATCCTCAGCGAGATGGACGTCATCCACCAAGACGTCGTCGTCATCGTCGTCATCCAGCAGGACTTCCTGGGATGTTGCCTCATGAGCGCTTTTGGCAGGGGGCTCATCCTCCACCTGTTCTGCCTCCTGTTGGGCAACCTCCTCTGGCATCAGGTTGTCCTCATTGATAAAGAGGAGAACGGGGGTCACCTCACCAGACCTGGGTTCAGGGAGGGGACTGGGGACCTGGGAGGTGGGCTCCTGGGTCTCGACCCAACAAAGTCGGGGGCTGGGCGATTTGCCCGCGGGAAGTGGTGACTTGTCACCAGCACTGCTGTCGTTGTCGATGTGTTCCATCATGTTTCTCCAATAAAATGTCCGTATAGCAAAGTAGCTTAACAAGAAGTGACAAACAACAAGTTGGACAGCTCTATTTATAGCCCATCGCCATTGTGACGAAATTATATCGAAGTAGGCTACGTAGAAAATTTCGAATTATGGATGTATTGTTGCGTCTACATATTGCAGTAGGTAGCCTATAGGCCCAGCCAGAGCACTACCTCTAACTCTGGGTAGGCCTACGTTTCTTTATAACAAAACATATAGAATTCATACAACGAATGTATTATTCTAATAACCTCTCCCAGCTTAGGCTGTTATACGTTTCGCCGATATGTATCGATTAACGGATCAATTATGTCCGCCGAGACTGCCAATCTGTGTAGCATTGGTGTGACTCGCATTGTTGTTTTGATCTGGCTGCATCATCATAAGGAGCCCACGCTGTCGCGCCGTCTTTTAAAACTTGACTATCCGCGAAATGAGTAACATTGTAACCTGTAATGTGCAAATAAACATGACTATATGCTTTTGGACCAGTTAGGTTCGACGGAGATGTAAGGAATGACTATAGATTCAAGTGTACTTAGCCTATAGGCCTATCAGAAAGTTAGAAGACTAGCCTAATATTAAGCCATGTTTAGAGTTATGTTTTAAATAAACTGGCTAAATAAATAAAGGAAATGTATCCTCTCATACAAAAACACTGTATCAAGTAATACATGTGATAAATAATTCTAGGTGCACCCTTATTAATTTAACTATTGCAGTAGGGCCTACTTAACATTTTATGGAAGATGTGTTACTGTCAGAACCTTGAGGATTTCAACCAAAAACAGTTGGTTCTCAATAATATAGCCTACAAGATCCTGTTGTTGTTTGATACGAGATCCTTACAATTTTCATTTCACCATTTTCTTCTTTGGAAATATAGTAGGCCTAGTTGCTGATGGTAAGCTCAAGGTTGTGAAATAAAACTTTCATGAAATTTTAACTCTAGGAGTTGGAAGCTTTTGTAACATGGGCTGTCAACATTGGACACCAGAATGAGGTGCTGCTTCAGAACAGAAATTAAAGGGGTCATTTCAGTTACACAGAGGGAAGATGTTACATTTCTCTGTGCAATTGGCTGGGGACTTCTCCCTTGGTAGCTGATTAACAACCAAGACGAACTAGCATAATACAATATGACACAGGATACAAAGCAATCCAAAATTGAGTCGAGAGTGCACAACAAGAACATAATCACAAATTAGTGGGAGGAACATGTCAAATTTACAAAGGTACAGTACAAGGCTTGGCAGCCTGGGATTCCCCGGAAGTTACTGCATGTATTGCTCATGCCATCTCAGCACAAAACTTAAGGTTTCTCATTCTCATAGGACTCAAGCACTAAACACAGACAATCACTACTAATCAACCAACCAGCTACTTGTGTGAGAGCTGTGCTCTGCTTTGCGCTAGGTATACATTGAGGTGTACCCATGCTTGCCTGAGTTCATAATTGTTGCCACTGCCAGCTCCCAAATCTCCCTCCATCAAAAACATACAAAGAAAATACAAAGTGTATGTGAGTCTGAGGTTTCTTATTCATTTGAAACTGACTGCTACATTTTGTTTTTCCCCAGGCACTGAGTCTGCATCTATGGTGAAGCGTGATGTGCCCGCGGAGATTGAGAAGATCACCAAGTACCTCCAGGAGCTGAGCAGCATGCTCACCACCACCACCGCTGAACTGGTGGAGAAGATTAAGGCCGCTGACCTGACCAGCCAGGCTGAGTGAGTATCCACAACAGAGCAGCATTACAGAGACTCTGATGTGTAGAGCTTAACCACGTTTGTGTTTGTTTGTTTGTGTGTGTTTATTTGTTTGTTATTTTGTATGTATGCTTGTGTTTGTTTGTTTGTTTATTTTTGTACAAAAGTTTAAAAGATTGTCAGCAAATGAGCAGACACCAATAAATAAATGGAAAGCAATTTATTTCATTGCAAAAACTTTCTTGATTATGCCACAAATGTCAAATGATGATGTGCTAAATGTGGCTAACGCTTCCCTCTTCTCTGCTTTAGGGCTTACCTTCAGGAGGGCAAGGCTCAGGTGCAGCCACTGCTGGAGAAGGTCCAAGCACAGCTGAAGCCCCTGACAGCCAACATTGATGAGAAGCTCAAGCCCCTGTCCGGACCCATCCTGTCCCAGATCCAGCCTCTCGCTGCCTCCGTCGAGGCCCAGGTGGAGGATCTCCTCAGGAAGGTGATGGACCACACCAAGGCCCTGCTCCCTCCTCAGTAAATCAACAGGCCCCTGTTGACTCCAAATGTGCATTATCTTGAAGACAAAAACTTTTGTTGTTGCATCATGTCATGTATCACTGCTATGCTGCTCTGCTGAGCCCCTCTCAGCCTTGGAATGAGTTTACTGATTATTTATCTGAATCCTTAAAACGCTTCAGAGGTGACCATCTAATGCGTGTGATGTGTTTGTGGAAGAATGGCTTCTCTAGAATGGTGTGTACTGTATGTTCTGTGATGAAAATGTTGAAAAACAAAAACTCAAAAGTGGTTTGTGGTTACAAATATCCACTGTGATGGTTTAATCACTAAAACCATGATCAATGGATCATGTGCATTAATGCATCTGATGGATCAGTAGAGTTTAGATGTGGATTTAGGCCAACAATATCAGGTAGCGAACTTAAGTAAACATACAGAAAAGTGTTGACCTGATATTTCTGATATACAAGCAGCCAGCCAGTGCAAATAGTGTGTTATTCTATATAAAATCAGTACCTCTACCCCTAAGATTATATGTCACTCATGCAATCAGTATCACATGCTGTGAGACATACAGAAAAGGTAAAGATAAACTTGGCCGACAAATGCTATGAAAACAGTGATTTCTTTAATGTGTTCAGAATTTATGACTGTCTTCCTGTATCTGTGCTGTATAGTCAGTGCAGCTTTACAAAGGTCTCTGGTAGAAGTAACAAGGAAGAAATATTTTTTACTTCACTTTGGGCAAAAATATGCCCAATCTAAGACCTAATGCATGTTTGAAATTGACACAAAAGGAATATTAATGGTACTGTACATCAAACATTATTTCAGTGCTTTATGACAAACCAAGTTGTCAATGGTGTCTTTCTACAATCCATTGATTTAAGGTGCTCTAAGCCATCTAAGCCACGCGTTTTTTAGGCTAAAACATTTTATGTCACTTACTGCAAACATCACCTAACCAACCACTAGCTGTCTGTGCCCTGAATACACTGTAAAAAACGCAATCTCTGTGGACAGCACAGGCTCCAAAAACAGCAACAAAAACAACCTGGGCAAACCTAGCCCATAAAAACATAACAAACTGTTCCAGCAAATCACAGACGAGATGCGCGTTTAGGAGAGTTTCAATCGCACGGGAGCAACACGGGAAGGAGGAGGAGGAAGTAGCGAACTAGCTCTCTGTTTTGTTTGAAAAGTCAACAGAAGTGACGTTACATCGCTTAGAGCACCTTTAAACGACATGTAGCCTTACTGTGTGCTGTAGATTGTGCTATCACTGTGCTTAATGCATCATCACTAACCATAGTGTTGTGATGCAGATGTTGCTGTCTCCAAATCTCTGAAGTAACCAAAAGAGGAATCTCAGTGATTCAGAATTTATTTCTGCCACTTGTTTTGATGACATGAACTGACATGACCAGCATGTTATTGTTGTAGATATGGTGAGAGCAATCTAAGTTTGTAGGCTGCATAAAATGGATGTGGTAAAAGATGTGGTGTTACGTTTGATAGATAATAGCTTCTCCGAATATATCTCCCTGTGTTTCACTTCATTCCAAAAAAAGCACAATACAATCAGATTAAAATTAACTGTGATCTCTGACCTGCAGTATAATAGTCTTCTCTAATAATCACTTGCACATCAGAAACAACAACTTGCATTTACATATAGTGCAAAGCACCCCAAGCACTATGTACTGTAAATGCAACCTCACAATAAGTTGATTATTAACACATTTTCATATTATTTTTATATACTTTTCAGATCTGACTATCTTAAAGACTTTAAAATGAAGCAAGAGCTGCAAGAGCTGAGTTTGAGCTGCAAGAGCTGAGTTTTATTTGTTTCTTTTAAGAAATCTCCTTAGCATCTGTCTGAGGGGAATGCAGGTGGTGGACTCCTCCTGAGCAACTGGGCAGTCCTGGGTGGTGGTGGGGGCCGTCCGCTTTGTACATCTGAACCTGCTCCAGACCCTTCTCCAGAATGGCTTGGAGGTCCCCTCGGTCCTTCCCAAAGAAGTGGGGGTCTCAGGCACAGTGGGGGTGTCAGGGGCATCAAAAGTGAAGGACAGTGTCTCCTCATGCACCATCTGGATGCTGTTTTTAAAGCTTATGGTTAACAACAGGGACTGATCATCTGTTGTAACATCCGGCTGCACAGTGAGGCCACAGGCAGGGTCCTCCACATCAGTTGCCGGGGTCAGGAGATCCTGGGTGGCTTGAGTAAGGGCAGCGGTCTCAACAGCCTGCTTCAGAGACATCAGAGAGGCCTCAGAGGATGACTGCTGGGGAGATGCTCGCTGCTCCACAGCGTGGTCTGATGTCTGATCCTCAGCGAGATGGACGTCATCCACCAAGACGTCGTCGTCATCGTCGTCATCCAGCAGGACTTCCTGGGATGTTGCCTCATGAGCGCTTTTGGCAGGGGGCTCATCCTCCACCTGTTCTGCCTCCTGTTGGGCAACCTCCTCTGGCATCAGGTTGTCCTCATTGATAAAGAGGAGAACGGGGGTCACCTCACCAGACCTGGGTTCAGGGAGGGGACTGGGGACCTGGGAGGTGGGCTCCTGGGTCTCGACCCAACAAAGTCGGGGGCTGGGCGATTTGCCCGCGGGAAGTGGTGACTTGTCACCAGCACTGCTGTCGTTGTCGATGTGTTCCATCATGTTTCTCCAATAAAATGTCCGTATAGCAAAGTAGCTTAACAAGAAGTGACAAACAACAAGTTGGACAGCTCTATTTATAGCCCATCGCCATTGTGACGAAATTATATCGAAGTAGGCTACGTAGAAAATTTCGAATTATGGATGTATTGTTGCGTCTACATATTGCAGTAGGTAGCCTATAGGCCCAGCCAGAGCACTACCTCTAACTCTGGGTAGGCCTACGTTTCTTTATAACAAAACATATAGAATTCATACAACGAATGTATTATTCTAATAACCTCTCCCAGCTTAGGCTGTTATACGTTTCGCCGATATGTATCGATTAACGGATCAATTATGTCCGCCGAGACTGCCAATCTGTGTAGCATTGGTGTGACTCGCATTGTTGTTTTGATCTGGCTGCATCATCATAAGGAGCCCACGCTGTCGCGCCGTCTTTTAAAACTTGACTATCCGCGAAATGAGTAACATTGTAACCTGTAATGTGCAAATAAACATGACTATATGCTTTTGGACCAGTTAGGTTCGACGGAGATGTAAGGAATGACTATAGATTCAAGTGTACTTAGCCTATAGGCCTATCAGAAAGTTAGAAGACTAGCCTAATATTAAGCCATGTTTAGAGTTATGTTTTAAATAAACTGGCTAAATAAATAAAGGAAATGTATCCTCTCATACAAAAACACTGTATCAAGTAATACATGTGATAAATAATTCTAGGTGCACCCTTATTAATTTAACTATTGCAGTAGGGCCTACTTAACATTTTATGGAAGATGTGTTACTGTCAGAACCTTGAGGATTTCAACCAAAAACAGTTGGTTCTCAATAATATAGCCTACAAGATCCTGTTGTTGTTTGATACGAGATCCTTACAATTTTCATTTCACCATTTTCTTCTTTGGAAATATAGTAGGCCTAGTTGCTGATGGTAAGCTCAAGGTTGTGAAATAAAACTTTCATGAAATTTTAACTCTAGGAGTTGGAAGCTTTTGTAACATGGGCTGTCAACATTGGACACCAGAATGAGGTGCTGCTTCAGAACAGAAATTAAAGGGGTCATTTCAGTTACACAGAGGGAAGATGTTACATTTCTCTGTGCAATTGGCTGGGGACTTCTCCCTTGGTAGCTGATTAACAACCAGGACGAACTAGCATAATACAATATGACACAGGATACAAAGCAATCCAAAATTGAGTCGAGAGTGCACAACAAGAACATAATCACAAATTAGTGGGAGGAACATGTCAAATTTACAAAGGTACAGTACAAGGCTTGGCAGCCTGGGATTCCCCGGAAGTTACTGCATGTATTGCTCATGCCATCTCAGCACAAAACTTAAGGTTTCTCATTCTCATAGGACTCAAGCACTAAACACAGACAATCACTACTAATCAACCAACCAGCTACTTGTGTGAGAGCTGTGCTCTGCTTTGCGCTAGGTATACATTGAGGTGTACCCATGCTTGCCTGAGTTCATAATTGTTGCCACTGCCAGCTCCCAAATCTCCCTCCATCAAAAACATACAAAGAAAATACAAAGTGTATGTGAGTCTGAGGTTTCTTATTCATTTGAAACTGACTGCTACATTTTGTTTTTCCCCAGGCACTGAGTCTGCATCTATGGTGAAGCGTGATGTGCCCGCGGAGATTGAGAAGATCACCAAGTACCTCCAGGAGCTGAGCAGCATGCTCACCACCACCACCGCTGAACTGGTGGAGAAGATTAAGGCCGCTGACCTGACCAGCCAGGCTGAGTGAGTATCCACAACAGAGCAGCATTACAGAGACTCTGATGTGTAGAGCTTAACCACGTTTGTGTTTGTTTGTTTGTGTGTGTTTATTTGTTTGTTATTTTGTATGTATGCTTGTGTTTGTTTGTTTGTTTATTTGTGTACAAAAGTTTAAAAGATTTTCAGCAAATGAGCAGACACCAATAAATAAATGGAAAGCAATTTATTTAATTGCAAAAACTTTCTTGATTATGCCACAAATGTCAAATGATGATGTGCTAAATGTGGCTAACGCTTCCCTCTTCTCTGCTTTAGGGCTTACCTTCAGGAGGGCAAGGCTCAGGTGCAGCCACTGCTGGAGAAGGTCCAAGCACAGCTGAAGCCCCTGACAGCCAACATTGATGAGAAGCTCAAGCCCCTGTCCGGACCCATCCTGTCCCAGATCCAGCCTCTCGCTGCCTCCGTCGAGGCCCAGGTGGAGGATCTCCTCAGGAAGGTGATGGACCACACCAAGGCCCTGCTCCCTCCTCAGTAAATCAACAGGCCCCTGCTGACTCCAAATGTGCATTATCTTGAAGACAAAAACTTTTGTTGTTGCATCATGTCATGTATCACTGCTATGCTGCTCTGCTGAGCCCCTCTCAGCCTTGGAATGAGTTTACTGATTATTTATCTGAATCCTTAAAACGCTTCAGAGGTGACCATCTAATGCGTGTGATGTGTTTGTGGAAGAATGGCTTCTCTAGAATGGTGTGTACTGTATGTTCTGTGATGAAAATGTTGAAAAACAAAAACTCAAAAGTGGTTTGTGGTTACAAATATCCACTGTGATGGTTTAATCACTAAAACCATGATCAATGGATCATGTGCATTAATGCATCTGATGGATCAGTAGAGTTTAGATGTGGATTTAGGCCAACAATATCAGGTAGCGAACTTAAGTAAACATACAGAAAAGTGTTGACCTGATATTTCTGATATACAAGCAGCCAGCCAGTGCAAATAGTGTGTTATTCTATATAAAATCAGTACCTCTACCCCTAAGATTATATGTCACTCATGCAATCAGTATCACATGCTGTGAGACATACAGAAAAGGTAAAGATAAACTTGGCCGACAAATGCTATGAAAACAGTGATTTCTTTAATGTGTTCAGAATTTATGACTGTCTTCCTGTATCTGTGCTGTATAGTCAGTGCAGCTTTACAAAGGTCTCTGGTAGAAGTAACAAGAAAGAAATATTTTTTACTTCACTTTGGGCAAAAATATGCCCAATCTAAGACCTAATGCATGTTTGAAATTGACACAAAAGGAATATTAATGGTACTGTACATCAAACATTATTTCAGTGCTTTATGACAAACCAAGTTGTCAATGGTGTCTTTCTACAATCCATTGATTTAAGGTGCTCTAAGCCATCTAAGCCACGCGTTTTTTAGGCTAAAACATTTTATGTCACTTACTGCAAACATCACCTAACCAACCACTAGCTGTCTGTGCCCTGAATACACTGTAAAAAACGCAATCTCTGTGGACAGCACAGGCTCCAAAAACAGCAACAAAAACAACCTGGGCAAACCTAGCCCATAAAAACATAACAAACTG
This sequence comes from Alosa sapidissima, assembly GCF_018492685.1. Taxonomy (NCBI): domain Eukaryota; kingdom Metazoa; phylum Chordata; class Actinopteri; order Clupeiformes; family Clupeidae; genus Alosa; species Alosa sapidissima. The sequence goes on from NC_055966.1 coordinate 8,875,447, forward strand.
TTCCAGCAAATCACAGACGAGATGCGCGTTTAGGAGAGTTTCAATCGCACGGGAGCAACACGGGAAGGAGGAGGAGGAAGTAGCGAACTAGCTCTCTGTTTTGTTTGAAAAGTCAACAGAAGTGACGTTACATCGCTTAGAGCACCTTTAAACGACATGTAGCCTTACTGTGTGCTGTAGATTGTGCTATCACTGTGCTTAATGCATCATCACTAACCATAGTGTTGTGATGCAGATGTTGCTGTCTCCAAATCTCTGAAGTAACCAAAAGAGGAATCTCAGTGATTCAGAATTTATTTCTGCCACTTGTTTTGATGACATGAACTGACATGACCAGCATGTTATTGTTGTAGATATGGTGAGAGCAATCTAAGTTTGTAGGCTGCATAAAATGGATGTGGTAAAAGATGTGGTGTTACGTTTGATAGATAATAGCTTCTCCGAATATATCTGCCTGTGTTTCACTTCATTCCAAAAAAAGCACAATACAATCAGATTAAAATTAACTGTGATCTCTGACCTGCAGTATAATAGTCTTCTCTAATAATCACTTGCACATCAGAAACAACAACTTGCATTTACATATAGTGCAAAGCACCCCAAGCACTATGTACTGTAAATGCAACCTCACAATAAGTTGATTATTAACACATTTTCATATTATTTTTATATACTTTTCAGATCTGACTATCTTAAAGACTTTAAAATGAAGCAAGAGCTGCAAGAGCTGAGTTTGAGCTGCAAGAGCTGAGTTTTATTTGTTTCTTTTAAGAAATCTCCTTAGCATCTGTCTGAGGGGAATGCAGGTGGTGGACTCCTCCTGAGCAACTGGGCAGTCCTGGGTGGTGGTGGGGGCCGTCCGCTTTGTACATCTGAACCTGCTCCAGACCCTTCTCCAGAATGGCTTGGAGGTCCCCTCGGTCCTTCCCAAAGAAGTGGGGGTCTCAGGCACAGTGGGGGTGTCAGGGGCATCAAAAGTGAAGGACAGTGTCTCCTCATGCACCATCTGGATGCTGTTTTTAAAGCTTATGGTTAACAACAGGGACTGATCATCTGTTGTAACATCCGGCTGCACAGTGAGGCCACAGGCAGGGTCCTCCACATCAGTTGCCGGGGTCAGGAGATCCTGGGTGGCTTGAGTAAGGGCAGCGGTCTCAACAGCCTGCTTCAGAGACATCAGAGAGGCCTCAGAGGATGACTGCTGGGGAGATGCTCGCTGCTCCACAGCGTGGTCTGATGTCTGATCCTCAGCGAGATGGACGTCATCCACCAAGACGTCGTCGTCATCGTCGTCATCCAGCAGGACTTCCTGGGATGTTGCCTCATGAGCGCTTTTGGCAGGGGGCTCATCCTCCACCTGTTCTGCCTCCTGTTGGGCAACCTCCTCTGGCATCAGGTTGTCCTCATTGATAAAGAGGAGAACGGGGGTCACCTCACCAGACCTGGGTTCAGGGAGGGGACTGGGGACCTGGGAGGTGGGCTCCTGGGTCTCGACCCAACAAAGTCGGGGGCTGGGCGATTTGCCCGCGGGAAGTGGTGACTTGTCACCAGCACTGCTGTCGTTGTCGATGTGTTCCATCATGTTTCTCCAATAAAATGTCCGTATAGCAAAGTAGCTTAACAAGAAGTGACAAACAACAAGTTGGACAGCTCTATTTATAGCCCATCGCCATTGTGACGAAATTATATCGAAGTAGGCTACGTAGAAAATTTCGAATTATGGATGTATTGTTGCGTCTACATATTGCAGTAGGTAGCCTATAGGCCCAGCCAGAGCACTACCTCTAACTCTGGGTAGGCCTACGTTTCTTTATAACAAAACATATAGAATTCATACAACGAATGTATTATTCTAATAACCTCTCCCAGCTTAGGCTGTTATACGTTTCGCCGATATGTATCGATTAACGGATCAATTATGTCCGCCGAGACTGCCAATCTGTGTAGCATTGGTGTGACTCGCATTGTTGTTTTGATCTGGCTGCATCATCATAAGGAGCCCACGCTGTCGCGCCGTCTTTTAAAACTTGACTATCCGCGAAATGAGTAACATTGTAACCTGTAATGTGCAAATAAACATGACTATATGCTTTTGGACCAGTTAGGTTCGACGGAGATGTAAGGAATGACTATAGATTCAAGTGTACTTAGCCTATAGGCCTATCAGAAAGTTAGAAGACTAGCCTAATATTAAGCCATGTTTAGAGTTATGTTTTAAATAAACTGGCTAAATAAATAAAGGAAATGTATCCTCTCATACAAAAACACTGTATCAAGTAATACATGTGATAAATAATTCTAGGTGCACCCTTATTAATTTAACTATTGCAGTAGGGCCTACTTAACATTTTATGGAAGATGTGTTACTGTCAGAACCTTGAGGATTTCAACCAAAAACAGTTGGTTCTCAATAATATAGCCTACAAGATCCTGTTGTTGTTTGATACGAGATCCTTACAATTTTCATTTCACCATTTTCTTCTTTGGAAATATAGTAGGCCTAGTTGCTGATGGTAAGCTCAAGGTTGTGAAATAAAACTTTCATGAAATTTTAACTCTAGGAGTTGGAAGCTTTTGTAACATGGGCTGTCAACATTGGACACCAGAATGAGGTGCTGCTTCAGAACAGAAATTAAAGGGGTCATTTCAGTTACACAGAGGGAAGATGTTACATTTCTCTGTGCAATTGGCTGGGGACTTCTCCCTTGGTAGCTGATTAACAACCAGGACGAACTAGCATAATACAATATGACACAGGATACAAAGCAATCCAAAATTGAGTCGAGAGTGCACAACAAGAACATAATCACAAATTAGTGGGAGGAACATGTCAAATTTACAAAGGTACAGTACAAGGCTTGGCAGCCTGGGATTCCCCGGAAGTTACTGCATGTATTGCTCATGCCATCTCAGCACAAAACTTAAGGTTTCTCATTCTCATAGGACTCAAGCACTAAACACAGACAATCACTACTAATCAACCAACCAGCTACTTGTGTGAGAGCTGTGCTCTGCTTTGCGCTAGGTATACATTGAGGTGTACCCATGCTTGCCTGAGTTCATAATTGTTGCCACTGCCAGCTCCCAAATCTCCCTCCATCAAAAACATACAAAGAAAATACAAAGTGTATGTGAGTCTGAGGTTTCTTATTCATTTGAAACTGACTGCTACATTTTGTTTTTCCCCAGGCACTGAGTCTGCATCTATGGTGAAGCGTGATGTGCCCGCGGAGATTGAGAAGATCACCAAGTACCTCCAGGAGCTGAGCAGCATGCTCACCACCACCACCGCTGAACTGGTGGAGAAGATTAAGGCCGCTGACCTGACCAGCCAGGCTGAGTGAGTATCCACAACAGAGCAGCATTACAGAGACTCTGATGTGTAGAGCTTAACCACGTTTGTGTTTGTTTGTTTGTGTGTGTTTATTTGTTTGTTATTTTGTATGTATGCTTGTGTTTGTTTGTTTGTTTATTTGTGTACAAAAGTTTAAAAGATTTTCAGCAAATGAGCAGACACCAATAAATAAATGGAAAGCAATTTATTTAATTGCAAAAACTTTCTTGATTATGCCACAAATGTCAAATGATGATGTGCTAAATGTGGCTAACGCTTCCCTCTTCTCTGCTTTAGGGCTTACCTTCAGGAGGGCAAGGCTCAGGTGCAGCCACTGCTGGAGAAGGTCCAAGCACAGCTGAAGCCCCTGACAGCCAACATTGATGAGAAGCTCAAGCCCCTGTCCGGACCCATCCTGTCCCAGATCCAGCCTCTCGCTGCCTCCGTCGAGGCCCAGGTGGAGGATCTCCTCAGGAAGGTGATGGACCACACCAAGGCCCTGCTCCCTCCTCAGTAAATCAACAGGCCCCTGCTGACTCCAAATGTGCATTATCTTGAAGACAAAAACTTTTGTTGTTGCATCATGTCATGTATCACTGCTATGCTGCTCTGCTGAGCCCCTCTCAGCCTTGGAATGAGTTTACTGATTATTTATCTGAATCCTTAAAACGCTTCAGAGGTGACCATCTAATGCGTGTGATGTGTTTGTGGAAGAATGGCTTCTCTAGAATGGTGTGTACTGTATGTTCTGTGATGAAAATGTTGAAAAACAAAAACTCAAAAGTGGTTTGTGGTTACAAATATCCACTGTGATGGTTTAATCACTAAAACCATGATCAATGGATCATGTGCATTAATGCATCTGATGGATCAGTAGAGTTTAGATGTGGATTTAGGCCAACAATATCAGGTAGCGAACTTAAGTAAACATACAGAAAAGTGTTGACCTGATATTTCTGATATACAAGCAGCCAGCCAGTGCAAATAGTGTGTTATTCTATATAAAATCAGTACCTCTACCCCTAAGATTATATGTCACTCATGCAATCAGTATCACATGCTGTGAGACATACAGAAAAGGTAAAGATAAACTTGGCCGACAAATGCTATGAAAACAGTGATTTCTTTAATGTGTTCAGAATTTATGACTGTCTTCCTGTATCTGTGCTGTATAGTCAGTGCAGCTTTACAAAGGTCTCTGGTAGAAGTAACAAGAAAGAAATATTTTTTACTTCACTTTGGGCAAAAATATGCCCAATCTAAGACCTAATGCATGTTTGAAATTGACACAAAAGGAATATTAATGGTACTGTACATCAAACATTATTTCAGTGCTTTATGACAAACCAAGTTGTCAATGGTGTCTTTCTACAATCCATTGATTTAAGGTGCTCTAAGCCATCTAAGCCACGCGTTTTTTAGGCTAAAACATTTTATGTCACTTACTGCAAACATCACCTAACCAACCACTAGCTGTCTGTGCCCTGAATACACTGTAAAAAACGCAATCTCTGTGGACAGCACAGGCTCCAAAAACAGCAACAAAAACAACCTGGGCAAACCTAGCCCATAAAAACATAACAAACTGTTCCAGCAAATCACAGACGAGATGCGCGTTTAGGAGAGTTTCAATCGCACGGGAGCAACACGGGAAGGAGGAGGAGGAAGTAGCGAACTAGCTCTCTGTTTTGTTTGAAAAGTCAACAGAAGTGACGTTACATCGCTTAGAGCACCTTTAAACGACATGTAGCCTTACTGTGTGCTGTAGATTGTGCTATCACTGTGCTTAATGCATCATCACTAACCATAGTGTTGTGATGCAGATGTTGCTGTCTCCAAATCTCTGAAGTAACCAAAAGAGGAATCTCAGTGATTCAGAATTTATTTCTGCCACTTGTTTTGATGACATGAACTGACATGACCAGCATGTTATTGTTGTAGATATGGTGAGAGCAATCTAAGTTTGTAGGCTGCATAAAATGGATGTGGTAAAAGATGTGGTGTTACGTTTGATAGATAATAGCTTCTCCGAATATATCTGCCTGTGTTTCACTTCATTCCAAAAAAAGCACAATACAATCAGATAAAAATTAACTGTGATCTCTGACCTGCAGTATAATAGTCTTCTCTAATAATCACTTGCACATCAGAAACAACAACTTGCATTTACATATAGTGCAAAGCACCCCAAGCACTATGTACTGTAAATGCAACCTCACAATAAGTTGATTATTAACACATTTTCATATTATTTTTATATACTTTTCAGATCTGACTATCTTAAAGACTTTAAAATGAAGCAAGAGCTGCGAGAGCTGAGTTTGAGCTGCAAGAGCTGAGTTTTATTTGTTTCTTTTAAGAAATCTCCTTAGCATCTGTCTGAGGGGAATGCAGGTGGTGGACTCCTCCTGAGCAACTGGGCAGTCCTGGGTGGTGGTGGGGGCCGTCCGCTTTGTACATCTGAACCTGCTCCAGACCCTTCTCCAGAATGGCTTGGAGGTCCCCTCGGTCCTTCCCAAAGAAGTGGGGGTCTCAGGCACAGTGGGGGTGTCAGGGGCATCAAAAGTGAAGGACAGTGTCTCCTCATGCACCATCTGGATGCTGTTTTTAAAGCTTATGGTTAACAACAGGGACTGATCATCTGTTGTAACATCCGGCTGCACAGTGAGGCCACAGGCAGGGTCCTCCACATCAGTTGCCGGGGTCAGGAGATCCTGGGTGGCTTGAGTAAGGGCAGCGGTCTCAACAGCCTGCTTCAGAGACATCAGAGAGGCCTCAGAGGATGACTGCTGGGGAGATGCTCGCTGCTCCACAGCGTGGTCTGATGTCTGATCCTCAGCGAGATGGACGTCATCCACCAAGACGTCGTCGTCATCGTCGTCATCCAGCAGGACTTCCTGGGATGTTGCCTCATGAGCGCTTTTGGCAGGGGGCTCATCCTCCACCTGTTCTGCCTCCTGTTGGGCAACCTCCTCTGGCATCAGGTTGTCCTCATTGATAAAGAGGAGAACGGGGGTCACCTCACCAGACCTGGGTTCAGGGAGGGGACTGGGGACCTGGGAGGTGGGCTCCTGGGTCTCGACCCAACAAAGTCGGGGGCTGGGCGATTTGCCCGCGGGAAGTGGTGACTTGTCACCAGCACTGCTGTCGTTGTCGATGTGTTCCATCATGTTTCTCCAATAAAATGTCCGTATAGCAAAGTAGCTTAACAAGAAGTGACAAACAACAAGTTGGACAGCTCTATTTATAGCCCATCGCCATTGTGACGAAATTATATCGAAGTAGGCTACGTAGAAAATTTCGAATTATGGATGTATTGTTGCGTCTACATATTGCAGTAGGTAGCCTATAGGCCCAGCCAGAGCACTACCTCTAACTCTGGGTAGGCCTACGTTTCTTTATAACAAAACATATAGAATTCATACAACGAATGTATTATTCTAATAACCTCTCCCAGCTTAGGCTGTTATACGTTTCGCCGATATGTATCGATTAACGGATCAATTATGTCCGCCGAGACTGCCAATCTGTGTAGCATTGGTGTGACTCGCATTGTTGTTTTGATCTGGCTGCATCATCATAAGGAGCCCACGCTGTCGCGCCGTCTTTTAAAACTTGACTATCCGCGAAATGAGTAACATTGTAACCTGTAATGTGCAAATAAACATGACTATATGCTTTTGGACCAGTTAGGTTCGACGGAGATGTAAGGAATGACTATAGATTCAAGTGTACTTAGCCTATAGGCCTATCAGAAAGTTAGAAGACTAGCCTAATATTAAGCCATGTTTAGAGTTATGTTTTAAATAAACTGGCTAAATAAATAAAGGAAATGTATCCTCTCATACAAAAACACTGTATCAAGTAATACATGTGATAAATAATTCTAGGTGCACCCTTATTAATTTAACTATTGCAGTAGGGCCTACTTAACATTTTATGGAAGATGTGTTACTGTCAGAACCTTGAGGATTTCAACCAAAAACAGTTGGTTCTCAATAATATAGCCTACAAGATCCTGTTGTTGTTTGATACGAGATCCTTACAATTTTCATTTCACCATTTTCTTCTTTGGAAATATAGTAGGCCTAGTTGCTGATGGTAAGCTCAAGGTTGTGAAATAAAACTTTCATGAAATTTTAACTCTAGGAGTTGGAAGCTTTTGTAACATGGGCTGTCAACATTGGACACCAGAATGAGGTGCTGCTTCAGAACAGAAATTAAAGGGGTCATTTCAGTTACACAGAGGGAAGATGTTACATTTCTCTGTGCAATTGGCTGGGGACTTCTCCCTTGGTAGCTGATTAACAACCAGGACGAACTAGCATAATACAATATGACACAGGATACAAAGCAATCCAAAATTGAGTCGAGAGTGCACAACAAGAACATAATCACAAATTAGTGGGAGGAACATGTCAAATTTACAAAGGTACAGTACAAGGCTTGGCAGCCTGGGATTCCCCGGAAGTTACTGCATGTATTGCTCATGCCATCTCAGCACAAAACTTAAGGTTTCTCATTCTCATAGGACTCAAGCACTAAACACAGACAATCACTACTAATCAACCAACCAGCTACTTGTGTGAGAGCTGTGCTCTGCTTTGCGCTAGGTATACATTGAGGTGTACCCATGCTTGCCTGAGTTCATAATTGTTGCCACTGCCAGCTCCCAAATCTCCCTCCATCAAAAACATACAAAGAAAATACAAAGTGTATGTGAGTCTGAGGTTTCTTATTCATTTGAAACTGACTGCTACATTTTGTTTTTCCCCAGGCACTGAGTCTGCATCTATGGTGAAGCGTGATGTGCCCGCGGAGATTGAGAAGATCACCAAGTACCTCCAGGAGCTGAGCAGCATGCTCACCACCACCACCGCTGAACTGGTGGAGAAGATTAAGGCCGCTGACCTGACCAGCCAGGCTGAGTGAGTATCCACAACAGAGCAGCATTACAGAGACTCTGATGTGTAGAGCTTAACCACGTTTGTGTTTGTTTGTTTGTGTGTGTTTATTTGTTTGTTATTTTGTATGTATGCTTGTGTTTGTTTGTTTGTTTATTTGTGTACAAAAGTTTAAAAGATTTTCAGCAAATGAGCAGACACCAATAAATAAATGGAAAGCAATTTATTTAATTGCAAAAACTTTCTTGATTATGCCACAAATGTCAAATGATGATGTGCTAAATGTGGCTAACGCTTCCCTCTTCTCTGCTTTAGGGCTTACCTTCAGGAGGGCAAGGCTCAGGTGCAGCCACTGCTGGAGAAGGTCCAAGCACAGCTGAAGCCCCTGACAGCCAACATTGATGAGAAGCTCAAGCCCCTGTCCGGACCCATCCTGTCCCAGATCCAGCCTCTCGCTGCCTCCGTCGAGGCCCAGGTGGAGGATCTCCTCAGGAAGGTGATGGACCACACCAAGGCCCTGCTCCCTCCTCAGTAAATCAACAGGCCCCTGCTGACTCCAAATGTGCATTATCTTGAAGACAAAAACTTTTGTTGTTGCATCATGTCATGTATCACTGCTATGCTGCTCTGCTGAGCCCCTCTCAGCCTTGGAATGAGTTTACTGATTATTTATCTGAATCCTTAAAACGCTTCAGAGGTGACCATCTAATGCGTGTGATGTGTTTGTGGAAGAATGGCTTCTCTAGAATGGTGTGTACTGTATGTTCTGTGATGAAAATGTTGAAAAACAAAAACTCAAAAGTGGTTTGTGGTTACAAATATCCACTGTGATGGTTTAATCACTAAAACCATGATCAATGGATCATGTGCATTAATGCATCTGATGGATCAGTAGAGTTTAGATGTGGATTTAGGCCAACAATATCAGGTAGCGAACTTAAGTAAACATACAGAAAAGTGTTGACCTGATATTTCTGATATACAAGCAGCCAGCCAGTGCAAATAGTGTGTTATTCTATATAAAATCAGTACCTCTACCCCTAAGATTATATGTCACTCATGCAATCAGTATCACATGCTGTGAGACATACAGAAAAGGTAAAGATAAACTTGGCCGACAAATGCTATGAAAACAGTGATTTCTTTAATGTGTTCAGAATTTATGACTGTCTTCCTGTATCTGTGCTGTATAGTCAGTGCAGCTTTACAAAGGTCTCTGGTAGAAGTAACAAGGAAGAAATATTTTTTACTTCACTTTGGGCAAAAATATGCCCAATCTAAGACCTAATGCATGTTTGAAATTGACACAAAAGGAATATTAATGGTACTGTACATCAAACATTATTTCAGTGCTTTATGACAAACCAAGTTGTCAATGGTGTCTTTCTACAATCCATTGATTTAAGGTGCTCTAAGCCATCTAAGCCACGCGTTTTTTAGGCTAAAACATTTTATGTCACTTACTGCAAACATCACCTAACCAACCACTAGCTGTCTGTGCCCTGAATACACTGTAAAAAACGCAATCTCTGTGGACAGCACAGGCTCCAAAAACAGCAACAAAAACAACCTGGGCAAACCTAGCCCATAAAAACATAACAAACTGTTCCAGCAAATCACAGACGAGATGCGCGTTTAGGAGAGTTTCAATCGCACGGGAGCAACACGGGAAGGAGGAGGAGGAAGTAGCGAACTAGCTCTCTGTTTTGTTTGAAAAGTCAACAGAAGTGACGTTACATCGCTTAGAGCACCTTTAAACGACATGTAGCCTTACTGTGTGCTGTAGATTGTGCTATCACTGTGCTTAATGCATCATCACTAACCATAGTGTTGTGATGCAGATGTTGCTGTCTCCAAATCTCTGAAGTAACCAAAAGAGGAATCTCAGTGATTCAGAATTTATTTCTGCCACTTGTTTTGATGACATGAACTGACATGACCAGCATGTTATTGTTGTAGATATGGTGAGAGCAATCTAAGTTTGTAGGCTGCATAAAATGGATGTGGTAAAAGATGTGGTGTTACGTTTGATAGATAATAGCTTCTCCGAATATATCTGCCTGTGTTTCACTTCATTCCAAAAAAAGCACAATACAATCAGATTAAAATTAACTGTGATCTCTGACCTGCAGTATAATAGTCTTCTCTAATAATCACTTGCACATCAGAAACAACAACTTGCATTTACATATAGTGCAAAGCACCCCAAGCACTATGTACTGTAAATGCAACCTCACAATAAGTTGATTATTAACACATTTTCATATTATTTTTATATACTTTTCAGATCTGACTATCTTAAAGACTTTAAAATGAAGCAAGAGCTGCGAGAGCTGAGTTTGAGCTGCAAGAGCTGAGTTTTATTTGTTTCTTTTAAGAAATCTCCTTAGCATCTGTCTGAGGGGAATGCAGGTGGTGGACTCCTCCTGAGCAACTGGGCAGTCCTGGGTGGTGGTGGGGGCCGTCCGCTTTGTACATCTGAACCTGCTCCAGACCCTTCTCCAGAATGGCTTGGAGGTCCCCTCGGTCCTTCCCAAAGAAGTGGGGGTCTCAGGCACAGTGGGGGTGTCAGGGGCATCAAAAGTGAAGGACAGTGTCTCCTCATGCACCATCTGGATGCTGTTTTTAAAGCTTATGGTTAACAACAGGGACTGATCATCTGTTGTAACATCCGGCTGCACAGTGAGGCCACAGGCAGGGTCCTCCACATCAGTTGCCGGGGTCAGGAGATCCTGGGTGGCTTGAGTAAGGGCAGCGGTCTCAACAGCCTGCTTCAGAGACATCAGAGAGGCCTCAGAGGATGACTGCTGGGGAGATGCTCGCTGCTCCACAGCGTGGTCTGATGTCTGATCCTCAGCGAGATGGACGTCATCCACCAAGACGTCGTCGTCATCGTCGTCATCCAGCAGGACTTCCTGGGATGTTGCCTCATGAGCGCTTTTGGCAGGGGGCTCATCCTCCACCTGTTCTGCCTCCTGTTGGGCAACCTCCTCTGGCATCAGGTTGTCCTCATTGATAAAGAGGAGAACGGGGGTCACCTCACCAGACCTGGGTTCAGGGAGGGGACTGGGGACCTGGGAGGTGGGCTCCTGGGTCTCGACCCAACAGTCGGGGGCTGGGCGATTTGCCCGCGGGAAGTGGTGACTTGTCACCAGCACTGCTGTCGTTGTCGATGTGTTCCATCATGTTTCTCCAATAAAATGTCCGTATAGCAAAGTAGCTTAACAAGAAGTGACAAACAACAAGTTGGACAGCTCTATTTATAGCCCATCGCCATTGTGACGAAATTATATCGAAGTAGGCTACGTAGAAAATTTCGAATTATGGATGTATTGTTGCGTCTACATATTGCAGTAGGTAGCCTATAGGCCCAGCCAGAGCACTACCTCTAACTCTGGGTAGGCCTACGTTTCTTTATAACAAAACATATAGAATTCATACAACGAATGTATTATTCTAATAACCTCTCCCAGCTTAGGCTGTTATACGTTTCGCCGATATGTATCGATTAACGGATCAATTATGTCCGCCGAGACTGCCAATCTGTGTAGCATTGGTGTGACTCGCATTGTTGTTTTGATCTGGCTGCATCATCATAAGGAGCCCACGCTGTCGCGCCGTCTTTTAAAACTTGACTATCCGCGAAATGAGTAACATTGTAACCTGTAATGTGCAAATAAACATGACTATATGCTTTTGGACCAGTTAGGTTCGACGGAGATGTAAGGAATGACTATAGATTCAAGTGTACTTAGCCTATAGGCCTATCAGAAAGTTAGAAGACTAGCCTAATATTAAGCCATGTTTAGAGTTATGTTTTAAATAAACTGGCTAAATAAATAAAGGAAATGTATCCTCTCATACAAAAACACTGTATCAAGTAATACATGTGATAAATAATTCTAGGTGCACCCTTATTAATTTAACTATTGCAGTAGGGCCTACTTAACATTTTATGGAAGATGTGTTACTGTCAGAACCTTGAGGATTTCAACCAAAAACAGTTGGTTCTCAATAATATAGCCTACAAGATCCTGTTGTTGTTTGATACGAGATCCTTACAATTTTCATTTCACCATTTTCTTCTTTGGAAATATAGTAGGCCTAGTTGCTGATGGTAAGCTCAAGGTTGTGAAATAAAACTTTCATGAAATTTTAACTCTAGGAGTTGGAAGCTTTTGTAACATGGGCTGTCAACATTGGACACCAGAATGAGGTGCTGCTTCAGAACAGAAATTAAAGGGGTCATTTCAGTTACACAGAGGGAAGATGTTACATTTCTCTGTGCAATTGGCTGGGGACTTCTCCCTTGGTAGCTGATTAACAACCAGGACGAACTAGCATAATACAATATGACACAGGATACAAAGCAATCCAAAATTGAGTCGAGAGTGCACAACAAGAACATAATCACAAATTAGTGGGAGGAACATGTCAAATTTACAAAGGTACAGTACAAGGCTTGGCAGCCTGGGATTCCCCGGAAGTTACTGCATGTATTGCTCATGCCATCTCAGCACAAAACTTAAGGTTTCTCATTCTCATAGGACTCAAGCACTAAACACAGACAATCACTACTAATCAACCAACCAGCTACTTGTGTGAGAGCTGTGCTCTGCTTTGCGCTAGGTATACATTGAGGTGTACCCATGCTTGCCTGAGTTCATAATTGTTGCCACTGCCAGCTCCCAAATCTCCCTCCATCAAAAACATACAAAGAAAATACAAAGTGTATGTGAGTCTGAGGTTTCTTATTCATTTGAAACTGACTGCTACATTTTGTTTTTCCCCAGGCACTGAGTCTGCATCTATGGTGAAGCGTGATGTGCCCGCGGAGATTGAGAAGATCACCAAGTACCTCCAGGAGCTGAGCAGCATGCTCACCACCACCACCGCTGAACTGGTGGAGAAGATTAAGGCCGCTGACCTGACCAGCCAGGCTGAGTGAGTATCCACAACAGAGCAGCATTACAGAGACTCTGATGTGTAGAGCTTAACCACGTTTGTGTTTGTTTGTTTGTGTGTGTTTATTTGTTTGTTATTTTGTATGTATGCTTGTGTTTGTTTGTTTGTTTATTTGTGTACAAAAGTTTAAAAGATTTTCAGCAAATGAGCAGACACCAATAAATAAATGGAAAGCAATTTATTTAATTGCAAAAACTTTCTTGATTATGCCACAAATGTCAAATGATGATGTGCTAAATGTGGCTAACGCTTCCCTCTTCTCTGCTTTAGGGCTTACCTTCAGGAGGGCAAGGCTCAGGTGCAGCCACTGCTGGAGAAGGTCCAAGCACAGCTGAAGCCCCTGACAGCCAACATTGATGAGAAGCTCAAGCCCCTGTCCGGACCCATCCTGTCCCAGATCCAGCCTCTCGCTGCCTCCGTCGAGGCCCAGGTGGAGGATCTCCTCAGGAAGGTGATGGACCACACCAAGGCCCTGCTCCCTCCTCAGTAAATCAACAGGCCCCTGCTGACTCCAAATGTGCATTATCTTGAAGACAAAAACTTTTGTTGTTGCATCATGTCATGTATCACTGCTATGCTGCTCTGCTGAGCCCCTCTCAGCCTTGGAATGAGTTTACTGATTATTTATCTGAATCCTTAAAACGCTTCAGAGGTGACCATCTAATGCGTGTGATGTGTTTGTGGAAGAATGGCTTCTCTAGAATGGTGTGTACTGTATGTTCTGTGATGAAAATGTTGAAAAACAAAAACTCAAAAGTGGTTTGTGGTTACAAATATCCACTGTGATGGTTTAATCACTAAAACCATGATCAATGGATCATGTGCATTAATGCATCTGATGGATCAGTAGAGTTTAGATGTGGATTTAGGCCAACAATATCAGGTAGCGAACTTAAGTAAACATACAGAAAAGTGTTGACCTGATATTTCTGATATACAAGCAGCCAGCCAGTGCAAATAGTGTGTTATTCTATATAAAATCAGTACCTCTACCCCTAAGATTATATGTCACTCATGCAATCAGTATCACATGCTGTGAGACATACAGAAAAGGTAAAGATAAACTTGGCCGACAAATGCTATGAAAACAGTGATTTCTTTAATGTGTTCAGAATTTATGACTGTCTTCCTGTATCTGTGCTGTATAGTCAGTGCAGCTTTACAAAGGTCTCTGGTAGAAGTAACAAGGAAGAAATATTTTTTACTTCACTTTGGGCAAAAATATGCCCAATCTAAGACCTAATGCATGTTTGAAATTGACACAAAAGGAATATTAATGGTACTGTACATCAAACATTATTTCAGTGCTTTATGACAAACCAAGTTGTCAATGGTGTCTTTCTACAATCCATTGATTTAAGGTGCTCTAAGCCATCTAAGCCACGCGTTTTTTAGGCTAAAACATTTTATGTCACTTACTGCAAACATCACCTAACCAACCACTAGCTGTCTGTGCCCTGAATACACTGTAAAAAACGCAATCTCTGTGGACAGCACAGGCTCCAAAAACAGCAACAAAAACAACCTGGGCAAACCTAGCCCATAAAAACATAACAAACTGTTCCAGCAAATCACAGACGAGATGCGCGTTTAGGAGAGTTTCAATCGCACGGGAGCAACACGGGAAGGAGGAGGAGGAAGTAGCGAACTAGCTCTCTGTTTTGTTTGAAAAGTCAACAGAAGTGACGTTACATCGCTTAGAGCACCTTTAAACGACATGTAGCCTTACTGTGTGCTGTAGATTGTGCTATCACTGTGCTTAATGCATCATCACTAACCATAGTGTTGTGATGCAGATGTTGCTGTCTCCAAATCTCTGAAGTAACCAAAAGAGGAATCTCAGTGATTCAGAATTTATTTCTGCCACTTGTTTTGATGACATGAACTGACATGACCAGCATGTTATTGTTGTAGATATGGTGAGAGCAATCTAAGTTTGTAGGCTGCATAAAATGGATGTGGTAAAAGATGTGGTGTTACGTTTGATAGATAATAGCTTCTCCGAATATATCTGCCTGTGTTTCACTTCATTCCAAAAAAAGCACAATACAATCAGATTAAAATTAACTGTGATCTCTGACCTGCAGTATAATAGTCTTCTCTAATAATCACTTGCACATCAGAAACAACAACTTGCATTTACATATAGTGCAAAGCACCCCAAGCACTATGTACTGTAAATGCAACCTCACAATAAGTTGATTATTAACACATTTTCATATTATTTTTATATACTTTTCAGATCTGACTATCTTAAAGACTTTAAAATGAAGCAAGAGCTGCGAGAGCTGAGTTTGAGCTGCAAGAGCTGAGTTTTATTTGTTTCTTTTAAGAAATCTCCTTAGCATCTGTCTGAGGGGAATGCAGGTGGTGGACTCCTCCTGAGCAACTGGGCAGTCCTGGGTGGTGGTGGGGGCCGTCCGCTTTGTACATCTGAACCTGCTCCAGACCCTTCTCCAGAATGGCTTGGAGGTCCCCTCGGTCCTTCCCAAAGAAGTGGGGGTCTCAGGCACAGTGGGGGTGTCAGGGGCATCAAAAGTGAAGGACAGTGTCTCCTCATGCACCATCTGGATGCTGTTTTTAAAGCTTATGGTTAACAACAGGGACTGATCATCTGTTGTAACATCCGGCTGCACAGTGAGGCCACAGGCAGGGTCCTCCACATCAGTTGCCGGGGTCAGGAGATCCTGGGTGGCTTGAGTAAGGGCAGCGGTCTCAACAGCCTGCTTCAGAGACATCAGAGAGGCCTCAGAGGATGACTGCTGGGGAGATGCTCGCTGCTCCACAGCGTGGTCTGATGTCTGATCCTCAGCGAGATGGACGTCATCCACCAAGACGTCGTCGTCATCGTCGTCATCCAGCAGGACTTCCTGGGATGTTGCCTCATGAGCGCTTTTGGCAGGGGGCTCATCCTCCACCTGTTCTGCCTCCTGTTGGGCAACCTCCTCTGGCATCAGGTTGTCCTCATTGATAAAGAGGAGAACGGGGGTCACCTCACCAGACCTGGGTTCAGGGAGGGGACTGGGGACCTGGGAGGTGGGCTCCTGGGTCTCGACCCAACAGTCGGGGGCTGGGCGATTTGCCCGCGGGAAGTGGTGACTTGTCACCAGCACTGCTGTCGTTGTCGATGTGTTCCATCATGTTTCTCCAATAAAATGTCCGTATAGCAAAGTAGCTTAACAAGAAGTGACAAACAACAAGTTGGACAGCTCTATTTATAGCCCATCGCCATTGTGACGAAATTATATCGAAGTAGGCTACGTAGAAAATTTCGAATTATGGATGTATTGTTGCGTCTACATATTGCAGTAGGTAGCCTATAGGCCCAGCCAGAGCACTACCTCTAACTCTGGGTAGGCCTACGTTTCTTTATAACAAAACATATAGAATTCATACAACGAATGTATTATTCTAATAACCTCTCCCAGCTTAGGCTGTTATACGTTTCGCCGATATGTATCGATTAACGGATCAATTATGTCCGCCGAGACTGCCAATCTGTGTAGCATTGGTGTGACTCGCATTGTTGTTTTGATCTGGCTGCATCATCATAAGGAGCCCACGCTGTCGCGCCGTCTTTTAAAACTTGACTATCCGCGAAATGAGTAACATTGTAACCTGTAATGTGCAAATAAACATGACTATATGCTTTTGGACCAGTTAGGTTCGACGGAGATGTAAGGAATGACTATAGATTCAAGTGTACTTAGCCTATAGGCCTATCAGAAAGTTAGAAGACTAGCCTAATATTAAGCCATGTTTAGAGTTATGTTTTAAATAAACTGGCTAAATAAATAAATAAAGGAAATGTATCCTCTCATACAAAAACACTGTATCAAGTAATACATGTGATAAATAATTCTAGGTGCACCCTTATTAATTTAACTATTGCAGTAGGGCCTACTTAACATTTTATGGAAGATGTGTTACTGTCAGAACCTTGAGGATTTCAACCAAAAACAGTTGGTTCTCAATAATATAGCCTACAAGATCCTGTTGTTGTTTGATACGAGATCCTTACAATTTTCATTTCACCATTTTCTTCTTTGGAAATATAGTAGGCCTAGTTGCTGATGGTAAGCTCAAGGTTGTGAAATAAAACTTTCATGAAATTTTAACTCTAGGAGTTGGAAGCTTTTGTAACATGGGCTGTCAACATTGGACACCAGAATGAGGTGCTGCTTCAGAACAGAAATTAAAGGGGTCATTTCAGTTACACAGAGGGAAGATGTTACATTTCTCTGTGCAATTGGCTGGGGACTTCTCCCTTGGTAGCTGATTAACAACCAAGACGAACTAGCATAATACAATATGACACAGGATACAAAGCAATCCAAAATTGAGTCGAGAGTGCACAACAAGAACATAATCACAAATTAGTGGGAGGAACATGTCAAATTTACAAAGGTACAGTACAAGGCTTGGCAGCCTGGGATTCCCCGGAAGTTACTGCATGTATTGCTCATGCCATCTCAGCACAAAACTTAAGGTTTCTCATTCTCATAGGACTCAAGCACTAAACACAGACAATCACTACTAATCAACCAACCAGCTACTTGTGTGAGAGCTGTGCTCTGCTTTGCGCTAGGTATACATTGAGGTGTACCCATGCTTGCCTGAGTTCATAATTGTTGCCACTGCCAGCTCCCAAATCTCCCTCCATCAAAAACATACAAAGAAAATACAAAGTGTATGTGAGTCTGAGGTTTCTTATTCATTTGAAACTGACTGCTACATTTTGTTTTTCCCCAGGCACTGAGTCTGCATCTATGGTGAAGCGTGATGTGCCCGCGGAGATTGAGAAGATCACCAAGTACCTCCAGGAGCTGAGCAGCATGCTCACCACCACCACCGCTGAACTGGTGGAGAAGATTAAGGCCGCTGACCTGACCAGCCAGGCTGAGTGAGTATCCACAACAGAGCAGCATTACAGAGACTCTGATGTGTAGAGCTTAACCACGTTTGTGTTTGTTTGTTTGTGTGTGTTTATTTGTTTGTTATTTTGTATGTATGCTTGTGTTTGTTTGTTTGTTTATTTGTGTACAAAAGTTTAAAAGATTTTCAGCAAATGAGCAGACACCAATAAATAAATGGAAAGCAATTTATTTAATTGCAAAAACTTTCTTGATTATGCCACAAATGTCAAATGATGATGTGCTAAATGTGGCTAACGCTTCCCTCTTCTCTGCTTTAGGGCTTACCTTCAGGAGGGCAAGGCTCAGGTGCAGCCACTGCTGGAGAAGGTCCAAGCACAGCTGAAGCCCCTGACAGCCAACATTGATGAGAAGCTCAAGCCCCTGTCCGGACCCATCCTGTCCCAGATCCAGCCTCTCGCTGCCTCCGTCGAGGCCCAGGTGGAGGATCTCCTCAGGAAGGTGATGGACCACACCAAGGCCCTGCTCCCTCCTCAGTAAATCAACAGGCCCCTGCTGACTCCAAATGTGCATTATCTTGAAGACAAAAACTTTTGTTGTTGCATCATGTCATGTATCACTGCTATGCTGCTCTGCTGAGCCCCTCTCAGCCTTGGAATGAGTTTACTGATTATTTATCTGAATCCTTAAAACGCTTCAGAGGTGACCATCTAATGCGTGTGATGTGTTTGTGGAAGAATGGCTTCTCTAGAATGGTGTGTACTGTATGTTCTGTGATGAAAATGTTGAAAAACAAAAACTCAAAAGTGGTTTGTGGTTACAAATATCCACTGTGATGGTTTAATCACTAAAACCATGATCAATGGATCATGTGCATTAATGCATCTGATGGATCAGTAGAGTTTAGATGTGGATTTAGGCCAACAATATCAGGTAGCGAACTTAAGTAAACATACAGAAAAGTGTTGACCTGATATTTCTGATATACAAGCAGCCAGCCAGTGCAAATAGTGTGTTATTCTATATAAAATCAGTACCTCTACCCCTAAGATTATATGTCACTCATGCAATCAGTATCACATGCTGTGAGACATACAGAAAAGGTAAAGATAAACTTGGCCGACAAATGCTATGAAAACAGTGATTTCTTTAATGTGTTCAGAATTTATGACTGTCTTCCTGTATCTGTGCTGTATAGTCAGTGCAGCTTTACAAAGGTCTCTGGTAGAAGTAACAAGGAAGAAATATTTTTTACTTCACTTTGGGCAAAAATATGCCCAATCTAAGACCTAATGCATGTTTGAAATTGACACAAAAGGAATATTAATGGTACTGTACATCAAACATTATTTCAGTGCTTTATGACAAACCAAGTTGTCAATGGTGTCTTTCTACAATCCATTGATTTAAGGTGCTCTAAGCCATCTAAGCCACGCGTTTTTTAGGCTAAAACATTTTATGTCACTTACTGCAAACATCACCTAACCAACCACTAGCTGTCTGTGCCCTGAATACACTGTAAAAAACGCAATCTCTGTGGACAGCACAGGCTCCAAAAACAGCAACAAAAACAACCTGGGCAAACCTAGCCCATAAAAACATAACAAACTGTTCCAGCAAATCACAGACGAGATGCGCGTTTAGGAGAGTTTCAATCGCACGGGAGCAACACGGGAAGGAGGAGGAGGAAGTAGCGAACTAGCTCTCTGTTTTGTTTGAAAAGTCAACAGAAGTGACGTTACATCGCTTAGAGCACCTTTAAACGACATGTAGCCTTACTGTGTGCTGTAGATTGTGCTATCACTGTGCTTAATGCATCATCACTAACCATAGTGTTGTGATGCAGATGTTGCTGTCTCCAAATCTCTGAAGTAACCAAAAGAGGAATCTCAGTGATTCAGAATTTATTTCTGCCACTTGTTTTGATGACATGAACTGACATGACCAGCATGTTATTGTTGTAGATATGGTGAGAGCAATCTAAGTTTGTAGGCTGCATAAAATGGATGTGGTAAAAGATGTGGTGTTACGTTTGATAGATAATAGCTTCTCCGAATATATCTGCCTGTGTTTCACTTCATTCCAAAAAAAGCACAATACAATCAGATTAAAATTAACTGTGATCTCTGACCTGCAGTATAATAGTCTTCTCTAATAATCACTTGCACATCAGAAACAACAACTTGCATTTACATATAGTGCAAAGCACCCCAAGCACTATGTACTGTAAATGCAACCTCACAATAAGTTGATTATTAACACATTTTCATATTATTTTTATATACTTTTCAGATCTGACTATCTTAAAGACTTTAAAATGAAGCAAGAGCTGCGAGAGCTGAGTTTGAGCTGCAAGAGCTGAGTTTTATTTGTTTCTTTTAAGAAATCTCCTTAGCATCTGTCTGAGGGGAATGCAGGTGGTGGACTCCTCCTGAGCAACTGGGCAGTCCTGGGTGGTGGTGGGGGCCGTCCGCTTTGTACATCTGAACCTGCTCCAGACCCTTCTCCAGAATGGCTTGGAGGTCCCCTCGGTCCTTCCCAAAGAAGTGGGGGTCTCAGGCACAGTGGGGGTGTCAGGGGCATCAAAAGTGAAGGACAGTGTCTCCTCATGCACCATCTGGATGCTGTTTTTAAAGCTTATGGTTAACAACAGGGACTGATCATCTGTTGTAACATCCGGCTGCACAGTGAGGCCACAGGCAGGGTCCTCCACATCAGTTGCCGGGGTCAGGAGATCCTGGGTGGCTTGAGTAAGGGCAGCGGTCTCAACAGCCTGCTTCAGAGACATCAGAGAGGCCTCAGAGGATGACTGCTGGGGAGATGCTCGCTGCTCCACAGCGTGGTCTGATGTCTGATCCTCAGCGAGATGGACGTCATCCACCAAGACGTCGTCGTCATCGTCGTCATCCAGCAGGACTTCCTGGGATGTTGCCTCATGAGCGCTTTTGGCAGGGGGCTCATCCTCCACCTGTTCTGCCTCCTGTTGGGCAACCTCCTCTGGCATCAGGTTGTCCTCATTGATAAAGAGGAGAACGGGGGTCACCTCACCAGACCTGGGTTCAGGGAGGGGACTGGGGACCTGGGAGGTGGGCTCCTGGGTCTCGACCCAACAGTCGGGGGCTGGGCGATTTGCCCGCGGGAAGTGGTGACTTGTCACCAGCACTGCTGTCGTTGTCGATGTGTTCCATCATGTTTCTCCAATAAAATGTCCGTATAGCAA
Source organism: Alosa sapidissima (assembly GCF_018492685.1). Lineage (NCBI taxonomy): Eukaryota > Metazoa > Chordata > Actinopteri > Clupeiformes > Clupeidae > Alosa > Alosa sapidissima. Next base: position 8,896,744 of record NC_055966.1, read on the forward strand.
AGTAGCTTAACAAGAAGTGACAAACAACAAGTTGGACAGCTCTATTTATAGCCCATCGCCATTGTGACGAAATTATATCGAAGTAGGCTACGTAGAAAATGTCGAATTATGGATGTATTGTTGCGTCTACATATTGCAGTAGGTAGCCTATAGGCCCAGCCAGAGCACTACCTCTAACTCTGGGTAGGCCTACGTTTCTTTATAACAAAACATATAGAATTCATACAACGAATGTATTATTCTAATAACCTCTCCCAGCTTAGGCTGTTATACGTTTCGCCGATATGTATCGATTAACGGATCAATTATGTCCGCCGAGACTGCCAATCTGTGTAGCATTGGTGTGACTCGCATTGTTGTTTTGATCTGGCTGCATCATCATAAGGAGCCCACGCTGTCGCGCCGTCTTTTAAAACTTGACTATCCGCGAAATGAGTAACATTGTAACCTGTAATGTGCAAATAAACATGACTATATGCTTTTGGACCAGTTAGGTTCGACGGAGATGTAAGGAATGACTATAGATTCAAGTGTACTTAGCCTATAGGCCTATCAGAAAGTTAGAAGACTAGCCTAATATTAAGCCATGTTTAGAGTTATGTTTTAAATAAACTGGCTAAATAAATAAATAAAGGAAATGTATCCTCTCATACAAAAACACTGTATCAAGTAATACATGTGATAAATAATTCTAGGTGCACCCTTATTAATTTAACTATTGCAGTAGGGCCTACTTAACATTTTATGGAAGATGTGTTACTGTCAGAACCTTGAGGATTTCAACCAAAAACAGTTGGTTCTCAATAATATAGCCTACAAGATCCTGTTGTTGTTTGATACGAGATCCTTACAATTTTCATTTCACCATTTTCTTCTTTGGAAATATAGTAGGCCTAGTTGCTGATGGTAAGCTCAAGGTTGTGAAATAAAACTTTCATGAAATTTTAACTCTAGGAGTTGGAAGCTTTTGTAACATGGGCTGTCAACATTGGACACCAGAATGAGGTGCTGCTTCAGAACAGAAATTAAAGGGGTCATTTCAGTTACACAGAGGGAAGATGTTACATTTCTCTGTGCAATTGGCTGGGGACTTCTCCCTTGGTAGCTGATTAACAACCAAGACGAACTAGCATAATACAATATGACACAGGATACAAAGCAATCCAAAATTGAGTCGAGAGTGCACAACAAGAACATAATCACAAATTAGTGGGAGGAACATGTCAAATTTACAAAGGTACAGTACAAGGCTTGGCAGCCTGGGATTCCCCGGAAGTTACTGCATGTATTGCTCATGCCATCTCAGCACAAAACTTAAGGTTTCTCATTCTCATAGGACTCAAGCACTAAACACAGACAATCACTACTAATCAACCAACCAGCTACTTGTGTGAGAGCTGTGCTCTGCTTTGCGCTAGGTATACATTGAGGTGTACCCATGCTTGCCTGAGTTCATAATTGTTGCCACTGCCAGCTCCCAAATCTCCCTCCATCAAAAACATACAAAGAAAATACAAAGTGTATGTGAGTCTGAGGTTTCTTATTCATTTGAAACTGACTGCTACATTTTGTTTTTCCCCAGGCACTGAGTCTGCATCTATGGTGAAGCGTGATGTGCCCGCGGAGATTGAGAAGATCACCAAGTACCTCCAGGAGCTGAGCAGCATGCTCACCACCACCACCGCTGAACTGGTGGAGAAGATTAAGGCCGCTGACCTGACCAGCCAGGCTGAGTGAGTATCCACAACAGAGCAGCATTACAGAGACTCTGATGTGTAGAGCTTAACCACGTTTGTGTTTGTTTGTTTGTGTGTGTTTATTTGTTTGTTATTTTGTATGTATGCTTGTGTTTGTTTGTTTGTTTATTTGTGTACAAAAGTTTAAAAGATTTTCAGCAAATGAGCAGACACCAATAAATAAATGGAAAGCAATTTATTTAATTGCAAAAACTTTCTTGATTATGCCACAAATGTCAAATGATGATGTGCTAAATGTGGCTAACGCTTCCCTCTTCTCTGCTTTAGGGCTTACCTTCAGGAGGGCAAGGCTCAGGTGCAGCCACTGCTGGAGAAGGTCCAAGCACAGCTGAAGCCCCTGACAGCCAACATTGATGAGAAGCTCAAGCCCCTGTCCGGACCCATCCTGTCCCAGATCCAGCCTCTCGCTGCCTCCGTCGAGGCCCAGGTGGAGGATCTCCTCAGGAAGGTGATGGACCACACCAAGGCCCTGCTCCCTCCTCAGTAAATCAACAGGCCCCTGCTGACTCCAAATGTGCATTATCTTGAAGACAAAAACTTTTGTTGTTGCATCATGTCATGTATCACTGCTATGCTGCTCTGCTGAGCCCCTCTCAGCCTTGGAATGAGTTTACTGATTATTTATCTGAATCCTTAAAACGCTTCAGAGGTGACCATCTAATGCGTGTGATGTGTTTGTGGAAGAATGGCTTCTCTAGAATGGTGTGTACTGTATGTTCTGTGATGAAAATGTTGAAAAACAAAAACTCAAAAGTGGTTTGTGGTTACAAATATCCACTGTGATGGTTTAATCACTAAAACCATGATCAATGGATCATGTGCATTAATGCATCTGATGGATCAGTAGAGTTTAGATGTGGATTTAGGCCAACAATATCAGGTAGCGAACTTAAGTAAACATACAGAAAAGTGTTGACCTGATATTTCTGATATACAAGCAGCCAGCCAGTGCAAATAGTGTGTTATTCTATATAAAATCAGTACCTCTACCCCTAAGATTATATGTCACTCATGCAATCAGTATCACATGCTGTGAGACATACAGAAAAGGTAAAGATAAACTTGGCCGACAAATGCTATGAAAACAGTGATTTCTTTAATGTGTTCAGAATTTATGACTGTCTTCCTGTATCTGTGCTGTATAGTCAGTGCAGCTTTACAAAGGTCTCTGGTAGAAGTAACAAGGAAGAAATATTTTTTACTTCACTTTGGGCAAAAATATGCCCAATCTAAGACCTAATGCATGTTTGAAATTGACACAAAAGGAATATTAATGGTACTGTACATCAAACATTATTTCAGTGCTTTATGACAAACCAAGTTGTCAATGGTGTCTTTCTACAATCCATTGATTTAAGGTGCTCTAAGCCATCTAAGCCACGCGTTTTTTAGGCTAAAACATTTTATGTCACTTACTGCAAACATCACCTAACCAACCACTAGCTGTCTGTGCCCTGAATACACTGTAAAAAACGCAATCTCTGTGGACAGCACAGGCTCCAAAAACAGCAACAAAAACAACCTGGGCAAACCTAGCCCATAAAAACATAACAAACTGTTCCAGCAAATCACAGACGAGATGCGCGTTTAGGAGAGTTTCAATCGCACGGGAGCAACACGGGAAGGAGGAGGAGGAAGTAGCGAACTAGCTCTCTGTTTTGTTTGAAAAGTCAACAGAAGTGACGTTACATCGCTTAGAGCACCTTTAAACGACATGTAGCCTTACTGTGTGCTGTAGATTGTGCTATCACTGTGCTTAATGCATCATCACTAACCATAGTGTTGTGATGCAGATGTTGCTGTCTCCAAATCTCTGAAGTAACCAAAAGAGGAATCTCAGTGATTCAGAATTTATTTCTGCCACTTGTTTTGATGACATGAACTGACATGACCAGCATGTTATTGTTGTAGATATGGTGAGAGCAATCTAAGTTTGTAGGCTGCATAAAATGGATGTGGTAAAAGATGTGGTGTTACGTTTGATAGATAATAGCTTCTCCGAATATATCTGCCTGTGTTTCACTTCATTCCAAAAAAAGCACAATACAATCAGATTAAAATTAACTGTGATCTCTGACCTGCAGTATAATAGTCTTCTCTAATAATCACTTGCACATCAGAAACAACAACTTGCATTTACATATAGTGCAAAGCACCCCAAGCACTATGTACTGTAAATGCAACCTCACAATAAGTTGATTATTAACACATTTTCATATTATTTTTATATACTTTTCAGATCTGACTATCTTAAAGACTTTAAAATGAAGCAAGAGCTGCAAGAGCTGAGTTTGAGCTGCAAGAGCTGAGTTTTATTTGTTTCTTTTAAGAAATCTCCTTAGCATCTGTCTGAGGGGAATGCAGGTGGTGGACTCCTCCTGAGCAACTGGGCAGTCCTGGGTGGTGGTGGGGGCCGTCCGCTTTGTACATCTGAACCTGCTCCAGACCCTTCTCCAGAATGGCTTGGAGGTCCCCTCGGTCCTTCCCAAAGAAGTGGGGGTCTCAGGCACAGTGGGGGTGTCAGGGGCATCAAAAGTGAAGGACAGTGTGTCCTCATGCACCATCTGGATGCTGTTTTTAAAGCTTATGGTTAACAACAGGGACTGATCATCTGTTGTAACATCCGGCTGCACAGTGAGGCCACAGGCAGGGTCCTCCACATCAGTTGCCGGGGTCAGGAGATCCTGGGTGGCTTGAGTAAGGGCAGCGGTCTCAACAGCCTGCTTCAGAGACATCAGAGAGGCCTCAGAGGATGACTGCTGGGGAGATGCTCGCTGCTCCACAGCGTGGTCTGATGTCTGATCCTCAGCGAGATGGACGTCATCCACCAAGACGTCGTCGTCATCGTCGTCATCCAGCAGGACTTCCTGGGATGTTGCCTCATGAGCGCTTTTGGCAGGGGGCTCATCCTCCACTTGTTCTGCCTCCTGTTGGGCAACCTCCTCTGGCATCAGGTTGTCCTCATTGATAAAGAGGAGAACGGGGGTCACCTCACCAGACCTGGGTTCAGGGAGGGGACTGGGGACCTGGGAGGTGGGCTCCTGGGTCTCGACCCAACAAAGTCGGGGGCTGGGCGATTTGCCCGCGGGAAGTGGTGACTTGTCACCAGCACTGCTGTCGTTGTCGATGTGTTCCATCATGTTTCTCCAATAAAATGTCCGTATAGCAAAGTAGCTTAACAAGAAGTGACAAACAACAAGTTGGACAGCTCTATTTATAGCCCATCGCCATTGTGACGAAATTATATCGAAGTAGGCTACGTAGAAAATTTCGAATTATGGATGTATTGTTGCGTCTACATATTGCAGTAGGTAGCCTATAGGCCCAGCCAGGGCACTACCTCTAACTCTGGGTAGGCCTACGTTTCTTTATAACAAAACATATAGAATTCATACAACGAATGTATTATTCTAATAACCTCTCCCAGCTTAGGCTGTTATACGTTTCGCCGATATGTATCGATTAACGGATCAATTATGTCCGCCGAGACTGCCAATCTGTGTAGCATTGGTGTGACTCGCACTGTTGTTTTGATCTGGCTGCATCATCATAAGGAGCCCACGCTGTCGCGCCGTCTTTTAAAACTTGACTATCCGCGAAATGAGTAACATTGTAACCTGTAATGTGCAAATAAACATGACTATATGCTTTTGGACCAGTTAGGTTCGACGGAGATGTAAGGAATGACTATAGATTCAAGTGTACTTAGCCTATAGGCCTATCAGAAAGTTAGAAGACTAGCCTAATATTAAGCCATGTTTAGAGTTATGTTTTAAATAAACTGGCTAAATAAATAAATAAAGGAAATGTATCCTCTCATACAAAAACACTGTATCAAGTAATACATGTGATAAATAATTCTAGGTGCACCCTTATTAATTTAACTATTGCAGTAGGGCCTACTTAACATTTTATGGAAGATGTGTTACTGTCAGAACCTTGAGGATTTCAACCAAAAACAGTTGGTTCTCAATAATATAGCCTACAAGATCCTGTTGTTGTTTGATACGAGATCCTTACAATTTTCATTTCACCATTTTCTTCTTTGGAAATATAGTAGGCCTAGTTGCTGATGGTAAGCTCAAGGTTGTGAAATAAAACTTTCATGAAATTTTAACTCTAGGAGTTGGAAGCTTTTGTAACATGGGCTGTCAACATTGGACACCAGAATGAGGTGCTGCTTCAGAACAGAAATTAAAGGGGTCATTTCAGTTACACAGAGGGAAGATGTTACATTTCTCTGTGCAATTGGCTGGGGACTTCTCCCTTGGTAGCTGATTAACAACCAAGACGAACTAGCATAATACAATATGACACAGGATACAAAGCAATCCAAAATTGAGTCGAGAGTGCACAACAAGAACATAATCACAAATTAGTGGGAGGAACATGTCAAATTTACAAAGGTACAGTACAAGGCTTGGCAGCCTGGGATTCCCCGGAAGTTACTGCATGTATTGCTCATGCCATCTCAGCACAAAACTTAAGGTTTCTCATTCTCATAGGACTCAAGCACTAAACACAGACAATCACTACTAATCAACCAACCAGCTACTTGTGTGAGAGCTGTGCTCTGCTTTGCGCTAGGTATACATTGAGGTGTACCCATGCTTGCCTGAGTTCATAATTGTTGCCACTGCCAGCTCCCAAATCTCCCTCCATCAAAAACATACAAAGAAAATACAAAGTGTATGTGAGTCTGAGGTTTCTTATTCATTTGAAACTGACTGCTACATTTTGTTTTTCCCCAGGCACTGAGTCTGCATCTATGGTGAAGCGTGATGTGCCCGCGGAGATTGAGAAGATCACCAAGTACCTCCAGGAGCTGAGCAGCATGCTCACCACCACCACCGCTGAACTGGTGGAGAAGATTAAGGCCGCTGACCTGACCAGCCAGGCTGAGTGAGTATCCACAACAGAGCAGCATTACAGAGACTCTGATGTGTAGAGCTTAACCACGTTTGTGTTTGTTTGTTTGTGTGTGTTTATTTGTTTGTTATTTTGTATGTATGCTTGTGTTTGTTTGTTTGTTTATTTGTGTACAAAAGTTTAAAAGATTTTCAGCAAATGAGCAGACACCAATAAATAAATGGAAAGCAATTTATTTAATTGCAAAAACTTTCTTGATTATGCCACAAATGTCAAATGATGATGTGCTAAATGTGGCTAACGCTTCCCTCTTCTCTGCTTTAGGGCTTACCTTCAGGAGGGCAAGGCTCAGGTGCAGCCACTGCTGGAGAAGGTCCAAGCACAGCTGAAGCCCCTGACAGCCAACATTGATGAGAAGCTCAAGCCCCTGTCCGGACCCATCCTGTCCCAGATCCAGCCTCTCGCTGCCTCCGTCGAGGCCCAGGTGGAGGATCTCCTCAGGAAGGTGATGGACCACACCAAGGCCCTGCTCCCTCCTCAGTAAATCAACAGGCCCCTGCTGACTCCAAATGTGCATTATCTTGAAGACAAAAACTTTTGTTGTTGCATCATGTCATGTATCACTGCTATGCTGCTCTGCTGAGCCCCTCTCAGCCTTGGAATGAGTTTACTGATTATTTATCTGAATCCTTAAAACGCTTCAGAGGTGACCATCTAATGCGTGTGATGTGTTTGTGGAAGAATGGCTTCTCTAGAATGGTGTGTACTGTATGTTCTGTGATGAAAATGTTGAAAAACAAAAACTCAAAAGTGGTTTGTGGTTACAAATATCCACTGTGATGGTTTAATCACTAAAACCATGATCAATGGATCATGTGCATTAATGCATCTGATGGATCAGTAGAGTTTAGATGTGGATTTAGGCCAACAATATCAGGTAGCGAACTTAAGTAAACATACAGAAAAGTGTTGACCTGATATTTCTGATATACAAGCAGCCAGCCAGTGCAAATAGTGTGTTATTCTATATAAAATCAGTACCTCTACCCCTAAGATTATATGTCACTCATGCAATCAGTATCACATGCTGTGAGACATACAGAAAAGGTAAAGATAAACTTGGCCGACAAATGCTATGAAAACAGTGATTTCTTTAATGTGTTCAGAATTTATGACTGTCTTCCTGTATCTGTGCTGTATAGTCAGTGCAGCTTTACAAAGGTCTCTGGTAGAAGTAACAAGGAAGAAATATTTTTTACTTCACTTTGGGCAAAAATATGCCCAATCTAAGACCTAATGCATGTTTGAAATTGACACAAAAGGAATATTAATGGTACTGTACATCAAACATTATTTCAGTGCTTTATGACAAACCAAGTTGTCAATGGTGTCTTTCTACAATCCATTGATTTAAGGTGCTCTAAGCCATCTAATCCACGCGTTTTTTAGGCTAAAACATTTTATGTCACTTACTGCAAACATCACCTAACCAACCACTAGCTGTCTGTGCCCTGAATACACTGTAAAAAACGCAATCTCTGTGGACAGCACAGGCTCCAAAAACAGCAACAAAAACAACCTGGGCAAACCTAGCCCATAAAAACATAACAAACTGTTCCAGCAAATCACAGACGAGATGCGCGTTTAGGAGAGTTTCAATCGCACGGGAGCAACACGGGAAGGAGGAGGAGGAAGTAGCGAACTAGCTCTCTGTTTTGTTTGAAAAGTCAACAGAAGTGACGTTACATCGCTTAGAGCACCTTTAAACGACATGTAGCCTTACTGTGTGCTGTAGATTGTGCTATCACTGTGCTTAATGCATCATCACTAACCATAGTGTTGTGATGCAGATGTTGCTGTCTCCAAATCTCTGAAGTAACCAAAAGAGGAATCTCAGTGATTCAGAATTTATTTCTGCCACTTGTTTTGATGACATGAACTGACATGACCAGCATGTTATTGTTGTAGATATGGTGAGAGCAATCTAAGTTTGTAGGCTGCATAAAATGGATGTGGTAAAAGATGTGGTGTTACGTTTGATAGATAATAGCTTCTCCGAATATATCTGCCTGTGTTTCACTTCATTCCAAAAAAAGCACAATACAATCAGATTAAAATTAACTGTGATCTCTGACCTGCAGTATAATAGTCTTCTCTAATAATCACTTGCACATCAGAAACAACAACTTGCATTTACATATAGTGCAAAGCACCCCAAGCACTATGTACTGTAAATGCAACCTCACAATAAGTTGATTATTAACACATTTTCATATTATTTTTATATACTTTTCAGATCTGACTATCTTAAAGACTTTAAAATGAAGCAAGAGCTGCAAGAGCTGAGTTTGAGCTGCAAGAGCTGAGTTTTATTTGTTTCTTTTAAGAAATCTCCTTAGCATCTGTCTGAGGGGAATGCAGGTGGTGGACTCCTCCTGAGCAACTGGGCAGTCCTGGGTGGTGGTGGGGGCCGTCCGCTTTGTACATCTGAACCTGCTCCAGACCCTTCTCCAGAATGGCTTGGAGGTCCCCTCGGTCCTTCCCAAAGAAGTGGGGGTCTCAGGCACAGTGGGGGTGTCAGGGGCATCAAAAGTGAAGGACAGTGTGTCCTCATGCACCATCTGGATGCTGTTTTTAAAGCTTATGGTTAACAACAGGGACTGATCATCTGTTGTAACATCCGGCTGCACAGTGAGGCCACAGGCAGGGTCCTCCACATCAGTTGCCGGGGTCAGGAGATCCTGGGTGGCTTGAGTAAGGGCAGCGGTCTCAACAGCCTGCTTCAGAGACATCAGAGAGGCCTCAGAGGATGACTGCTGGGGAGATGCTCGCTGCTCCACAGCGTGGTCTGATGTCTGATCCTCAGCGAGATGGACGTCATCCACCAAGACGTCGTCGTCATCGTCGTCATCCAGCAGGACTTCCTGGGATGTTGCCTCATGAGCGCTTTTGGCAGGGGGCTCATCCTCCACCTGTTCTGCCTCCTGTTGGGCAACCTCCTCTGGCATCAGGTTGTCCTCATTGATAAAGAGGAGAACGGGGGTCACCTCACCAGACCTGGGTTCAGGGAGGGGACTGGGGACCTGGGAGGTGGGCTCCTGGGTCTCGACCCAACAAAGTCGGGGGCTGGGCGATTTGCCCGCGGGAAGTGGTGACTTGTCACCAGCACTGCTGTCGTTGTCGATGTGTTCCATCATGTTTCTCCAATAAAATGTCCGTATAGCAAAGTAGCTTAACAAGAAGTGACAAACAACAAGTTGGACAGCTCTATTTATAGCCCATCGCCATTGTGACGAAATTATATCGAAGTAGGCTACGTAGAAAATTTCGAATTATGGATGTATTGTTGCGTCTACATATTGCAGTAGGTAGCCTATAGGCCCAGCCAGGGCACTACCTCTAACTCTGGGTAGGCCTACGTTTCTTTATAACAAAACATATAGAATTCATACAACGAATGTATTATTCTAATAACCTCTCCCAGCTTAGGCTGTTATACGTTTCGCCGATATGTATCGATTAACGGATCAATTATGTCCGCCGAGACTGCCAATCTGTGTAGCATTGGTGTGACTCGCACTGTTGTTTTGATCTGGCTGCATCATCATAAGGAGCCCACGCTGTCGCGCCGTCTTTTAAAACTTGACTATCCGCGAAATGAGTAACATTGTAACCTGTAATGTGCAAATAAACATGACTATATGCTTTTGGACCAGTTAGGTTCGACGGAGATGTAAGGAATGACTATAGATTCAAGTGTACTTAGCCTATAGGCCTATCAGAAAGTTAGAAGACTAGCCTAATATTAAGCCATGTTTAGAGTTATGTTTTAAATAAACTGGCTAAATAAATAAATAAAGGAAATGTATCCTCTCATACAAAAACACTGTATCAAGTAATACATGTGATAAATAATTCTAGGTGCACCCTTATTAATTTAACTATTGCAGTAGGGCCTACTTAACATTTTATGGAAGATGTGTTACTGTCAGAACCTTGAGGATTTCAACCAAAAACAGTTGGTTCTCAATAATATAGCCTACAAGATCCTGTTGTTGTTTGATACGAGATCCTTACAATTTTCATTTCACCATTTTCTTCTTTGGAAATATAGTAGGCCTAGTTGCTGATGGTAAGCTCAAGGTTGTGAAATAAAACTTTCATGAAATTTTAACTCTAGGAGTTGGAAGCTTTTGTAACATGGGCTGTCAACATTGGACACCAGAATGAGGTGCTGCTTCAGAACAGAAATTAAAGGGGTCATTTCAGTTACACAGAGGGAAGATGTTACATTTCTCTGTGCAATTGGCTGGGGACTTCTCCCTTGGTAGCTGATTAACAACCAAGACGAACTAGCATAATACAATATGACACAGGATACAAAGCAATCCAAAATTGAGTCGAGAGTGCACAACAAGAACATAATCACAAATTAGTGGGAGGAACATGTCAAATTTACAAAGGTACAGTACAAGGCTTGGCAGCCTGGGATTCCCCGGAAGTTACTGCATGTATTGCTCATGCCATCTCAGCACAAAACTTAAGGTTTCTCATTCTCATAGGACTCAAGCACTAAACACAGACAATCACTACTAATCAACCAACCAGCTACTTGTGTGAGAGCTGTGCTCTGCTTTGCGCTAGGTATACATTGAGGTGTACCCATGCTTGCCTGAGTTCATAATTGTTGCCACTGCCAGCTCCCAAATCTCCCTCCATCAAAAACATACAAAGAAAATACAAAGTGTATGTGAGTCTGAGGTTTCTTATTCATTTGAAACTGACTGCTACATTTTGTTTTTCCCCAGGCACTGAGTCTGCATCTATGGTGAAGCGTGATGTGCCCGCGGAGATTGAGAAGATCACCAAGTACCTCCAGGAGCTGAGCAGCATGCTCACCACCACCACCGCTGAACTGGTGGAGAAGATTAAGGCCGCTGACCTGACCAGCCAGGCTGAGTGAGTATCCACAACAGAGCAGCATTACAGAGACTCTGATGTGTAGAGCTTAACCACGTTTGTGTTTGTTTGTTTGTGTGTGTTTATTTGTTTGTTATTTTGTATGTATGCTTGTGTTTGTTTGTTTGTTTATTTGTGTACAAAAGTTTAAAAGATTTTCAGCAAATGAGCAGACACCAATAAATAAATGGAAAGCAATTTATTTAATTGCAAAAACTTTCTTGATTATGCCACAAATGTCAAATGATGATGTGCTAAATGTGGCTAACGCTTCCCTCTTCTCTGCTTTAGGGCTTACCTTCAGGAGGGCAAGGCTCAGGTGCAGCCACTGCTGGAGAAGGTCCAAGCACAGCTGAAGCCCCTGACAGCCAACATTGATGAGAAGCTCAAGCCCCTGTCCGGACCCATCCTGTCCCAGATCCAGCCTCTCGCTGCCTCCGTCGAGGCCCAGGTGGAGGATCTCCTCAGGAAGGTGATGGACCACACCAAGGCCCTGCTCCCTCCTCAGTAAATCAACAGGCCCCTGCTGACTCCAAATGTGCATTATCTTGAAGACAAAAACTTTTGTTGTTGCATCATGTCATGTATCACTGCTATGCTGCTCTGCTGAGCCCCTCTCAGCCTTGGAATGAGTTTACTGATTATTTATCTGAATCCTTAAAACGCTTCAGAGGTGACCATCTAATGCGTGTGATGTGTTTGTGGAAGAATGGCTTCTCTAGAATGGTGTGTACTGTATGTTCTGTGATGAAAATGTTGAAAAACAAAAACTCAAAAGTGGTTTGTGGTTACAAATATCCACTGTGATGGTTTAATCACTAAAACCATGATCAATGGATCATGTGCATTAATGCATCTGATGGATCAGTAGAGTTTAGATGTGGATTTAGGCCAACAATATCAGGTAGCGAACTTAAGTAAACATACAGAAAAGTGTTGACCTGATATTTCTGATATACAAGCAGCCAGCCAGTGCAAATAGTGTGTTATTCTATATAAAATCAGTACCTCTACCCCTAAGATTATATGTCACTCATGCAATCAGTATCACATGCTGTGAGACATACAGAAAAGGTAAAGATAAACTTGGCCGACAAATGCTATGAAAACAGTGATTTCTTTAATGTGTTCAGAATTTATGACTGTCTTCCTGTATCTGTGCTGTATAGTCAGTGCAGCTTTACAAAGGTCTCTGGTAGAAGTAACAAGGAAGAAATATTTTTTACTTCACTTTGGGCAAAAATATGCCCAATCTAAGACCTAATGCATGTTTGAAATTGACACAAAAGGAATATTAATGGTACTGTACATCAAACATTATTTCAGTGCTTTATGACAAACCAAGTTGTCAATGGTGTCTTTCTACAATCCATTGATTTAAGGTGCTCTAAGCCATCTAATCCACGCGTTTTTTAGGCTAAAACATTTTATGTCACTTACTGCAAACATCACCTAACCAACCACTAGCTGTCTGTGCCCTGAATACACTGTAAAAAACGCAATCTCTGTGGACAGCACAGGCTCCAAAAACAGCAACAAAAACAACCTGGGCAAACCTAGCCCATAAAAACATAACAAACTGTTCCAGCAAATCACAGACGAGATGCGCGTTTAGGAGAGTTTCAATCGCACGGGAGCAACACGGGAAGGAGGAGGAGGAAGTAGCGAACTAGCTCTCTGTTTTGTTTGAAAAGTCAACAGAAGTGACGTTACATCGCTTAGAGCACCTTTAAACGACATGTAGCCTTACTGTGTGCTGTAGATTGTGCTATCACTGTGCTTAATGCATCATCACTAACCATAGTGTTGTGATGCAGATGTTGCTGTCTCCAAATCTCTGAAGTAACCAAAAGAGGAATCTCAGTGATTCAGAATTTATTTCTGCCACTTGTTTTGATGACATGAACTGACATGACCAGCATGTTATTGTTGTAGATATGGTGAGAGCAATCTAAGTTTGTAGGCTGCATAAAATGGATGTGGTAAAAGATGTGGTGTTACGTTTGATAGATAATAGCTTCTCCGAATATATCTGCCTGTGTTTCACTTCATTCCAAAAAAAGCACAATACAATCAGATTAAAATTAACTGTGATCTCTGACCTGCAGTATAATAGTCTTCTCTAATAATCACTTGCACATCAGAAACAACAACTTGCATTTACATATAGTGCAAAGCACCCCAAGCACTATGTACTGTAAATGCAACCTCACAATAAGTTGATTATTAACACATTTTCATATTATTTTTATATACTTTTCAGATCTGACTATCTTAAAGACTTTAAAATGAAGCAAGAGCTGCAAGAGCTGAGTTTGAGCTGCAAGAGCTGAGTTTTATTTGTTTCTTTTAAGAAATCTCCTTAGCATCTGTCTGAGGGGAATGCAGGTGGTGGACTCCTCCTGAGCAACTGGGCAGTCCTGGGTGGTGGTGGGGGCCGTCCGCTTTGTACATCTGAACCTGCTCCAGACCCTTCTCCAGAATGGCTTGGAGGTCCCCTCGGTCCTTCCCAAAGAAGTGGGGGTCTCAGGCACAGTGGGGGTGTCAGGGGCATCAAAAGTGAAGGACAGTGTGTCCTCATGCACCATCTGGATGCTGTTTTTAAAGCTTATGGTTAACAACAGGGACTGATCATCTGTTGTAACATCCGGCTGCACAGTGAGGCCACAGGCAGGGTCCTCCACATCAGTTGCCGGGGTCAGGAGATCCTGGGTGGCTTGAGTAAGGGCAGCGGTCTCAACAGCCTGCTTCAGAGACATCAGAGAGGCCTCAGAGGATGACTGCTGGGGAGATGCTCGCTGCTCCACAGCGTGGTCTGATGTCTGATCCTCAGCGAGATGGACATCATCCACCAAGACGTCGTCGTCATCGTCGTCATCCAGCAGGACTTCCTGGGATGTTGCCTCATGAGCGCTTTTGGCAGGGGGCTCATCCTCCACCTGTTCTGCCTCCTGTTGGGCAACCTCCTCTGGCATCAGGTTGTCCTCATTGATAAAGAGGAGAACGGGGGTCACCTCACCAGACCTGGGTTCAGGGAGGGGACTGGGGACCTGGGAGGTGGGCTCCTGGGTCTCGACCCAACAAAGTCGGGGGCTGGGCGATTTGCCCGCGGGAAGTGGTGACTTGTCACCAGCACTGCTGTCGTTGTCGATGTGTTCCATCATGTTTCTCCAATAAAATGTCCGTATAGCAAAGTAGCTTAACAAGAAGTGACAAACAACAAGTTGGACAGCTCTATTTATAGCCCATCGCCATTGTGACGAAATTATATCGAAGTAGGCTACGTAGAAAATTTCGAATTATGGATGTATTGTTGCGTCTACATATTGCAGTAGGTAGCCTATAGGCCCAGCCAGGGCACTACCTCTAACTCTGGGTAGGCCTACGTTTCTTTATAACAAAACATATAGAATTCATACAACGAATGTATTATTCTAATAACCTCTCCCAGCTTAGGCTGTTATACGTTTCGCCGATATGTATCGATTAACGGATCAATTATGTCCGCCGAGACTGCCAATCTGTGTAGCATTGGTGTGACTCGCACTGTTGTTTTGATCTGGCTGCATCATCATAAGGAGCCCACGCTGTCGCGCCGTCTTTTAAAACTTGACTATCCGCGAAATGAGTAACATTGTAACCTGTAATGTGCAAATAAACATGACTATATGCTTTTGGACCAGTTAGGTTCGACGGAGATGTAAGGAATGACTATAGATTCAAGTGTACTTAGCCTATAGGCCTATCAGAAAGTTAGAAGACTAGCCTAATATTAAGCCATGTTTAGAGTTATGTTTTAAATAAACTGGCTAAATAAATAAATAAAGGAAATGTATCCTCTCATACAAAAACACTGTATCAAGTAATACATGTGATAAATAATTCTAGGTGCACCCTTATTAATTTAACTATTGCAGTAGGGCCTACTTAACATTTTATGGAAGATGTGTTACTGTCAGAACCTTGAGGATTTCAACCAAAAACAGTTGGTTCTCAATAATATAGCCTACAAGATCCTGTTGTTGTTTGATACGAGATCCTTACAATTTTCATTTCACCATTTTCTTCTTTGGAAATATAGTAGGCCTAGTTGCTGATGGTAAGCTCAAGGTTGTGAAATAAAACTTTCATGAAATTTTAACTCTAGGAGTTGGAAGCTTTTGTAACATGGGCTGTCAACATTGGACACCAGAATGAGGTGCTGCTTCAGAACAGAAATTAAAGGGGTCATTTCAGTTACACAGAGGGAAGATGTTACATTTCTCTGTGCAATTGGCTGGGGACTTCTCCCTTGGTAGCTGATTAACAACCAAGACGAACTAGCATAATACAATATGACACAGGATACAAAGCAATCCAAAATTGAGTCGAGAGTGCACAACAAGAACATAATCACAAATTAGTGGGAGGAACATGTCAAATTTACAAAGGTACAGTACAAGGCTTGGCAGCCTGGGATTCCCCGGAAGTTACTGCATGTATTGCTCATGCCATCTCAGCACAAAACTTAAGGTTTCTCATTCTCATAGGACTCAAGCACTAAACACAGACAATCACTACTAATCAACCAACCAGCTACTTGTGTGAGAGCTGTGCTCTGCTTTGCGCTAGGTATACATTGAGGTGTACCCATGCTTGCCTGAGTTCATAATTGTTGCCACTGCCAGCTCCCAAATCTCCCTCCATCAAAAACATACAAAGAAAATACAAAGTGTATGTGAGTCTGAGGTTTCTTATTCATTTGAAACTGACTGCTACATTTTGTTTTTCCCCAGGCACTGAGTCTGCATCTATGGTGAAGCGTGATGTGCCCGCGGAGATTGAGAAGATCACCAAGTACCTCCAGGAGCTGAGCAGCATGCTCACCACCACCACCGCTGAACTGGTGGAGAAGATTAAGGCCGCTGACCTGACCAGCCAGGCTGAGTGAGTATCCACAACAGAGCAGCATTACAGAGACTCTGATGTGTAGAGCTTAACCACGTTTGTGTTTGTTTGTTTGTGTGTGTTTATTTGTTTGTTATTTTGTATGTATGCTTGTGTTTGTTTGTTTGTTTATTTGTGTACAAAAGTTTAAAAGATTTTCAGCAAATGAGCAGACACCAATAAATAAATGGAAAGCAATTTATTTAATTGCAAAAACTTTCTTGATTATGCCACAAATGTCAAATGATGATGTGCTAAATGTGGCTAACGCTTCCCTCTTCTCTGCTTTAGGGCTTACCTTCAGGAGGGCAAGGCTCAGGTGCAGCCACTGCTGGAGAAGGTCCAAGCACAGCTGAAGCCCCTGACAGCCAACATTGATGAGAAGCTCAAGCCCCTGTCCGGACCCATCCTGTCCCAGATCCAGCCTCTCGCTGCCTCCGTCGAGGCCCAGGTGGAGGATCTCCTCAGGAAGGTGATGGACCACACCAAGGCCCTGCTCCCTCCTCAGTAAATCAACAGGCCCCTGCTGACTCCAAATGTGCATTATCTTGAAGACAAAAACTTTTGTTGTTGCATCATGTCATGTATCACTGCTATGCTGCTCTGCTGAGCCCCTCTCAGCCTTGGAATGAGTTTACTGATTATTTATCTGAATCCTTAAAACGCTTCAGAGGTGACCATCTAATGCGTGTGATGTGTTTGTGGAAGAATGGCTTCTCTAGAATGGTGTGTACTGTATGTTCTGTGATGAAAATGTTGAAAAACAAAAACTCAAAAGTGGTTTGTGGTTACAAATATCCACTGTGATGGTTTAATCACTAAAACCATGATCAATGGATCATGTGCATTAATGCATCTGATGGATCAGTAGAGTTTAGATGTGGATTTAGGCCAACAATATCAGGTAGCGAACTTAAGTAAACATACAGAAAAGTGTTGACCTGATATTTCTGATATACAAGCAGCCAGCCAGTGCAAATAGTGTGTTATTCTATATAAAATCAGTACCTCTACCCCTAAGATTATATGTCACTCATGCAATCAGTATCACATGCTGTGAGACATACAGAAAAGGTAAAGATAAACTTGGCCGACAAATGCTATGAAAACAGTGATTTCTTTAATGTGTTCAGAATTTATGACTGTCTTCCTGTATCTGTGCTGTATAGTCAGTGCAGCTTTACAAAGGTCTCTGGTAGAAGTAACAAGGAAGAAATATTTTTTACTTCACTTTGGGCAAAAATATGCCCAATCTAAGACCTAATGCATGTTTGAAATTGACACAAAAGGAATATTAATGGTACTGTACATCAAACATTATTTCAGTGCTTTATGACAAACCAAGTTGTCAATGGTGTCTTTCTACAATCCATTGATTTAAGGTGCTCTAAGCCATCTAAGCCACGCGTTTTTTAGGCTAAAACATTTTATGTCACTTACTGCAAACATCACCTAACCAACCACTAGCTGTCTGTGCCCTGAATACACTGTAAAAAACGCAATCTCTGTGGACAGCACAGGCTCCAAAAACAGCAACAAAAACAACCTGGGCAAACCTAGCCCATAAAAACATAACAAACTGTTCCAGCAAATCACAGACGAGATGCGCGTTTAGGAGAGTTTCAATCGCACGGGAGCAACACGGGAAGGAGGAGGAGGAAGTAGCGAACTAGCTCTCTGTTTTGTTTGAAAAGTCAACAGAAGTGACGTTACATCGCTTAGAGCACCTTTAAACGACATGTAGCCTTACTGTGTGCTGTAGATTGTGCTATCACTGTGCTTAATGCATCATCACTAACCATAGTGTTGTGATGCAGATGTTGCTGTCTCCAAATCTCTGAAGTAACCAAAAGAGGAATCTCAGTGATTCAGAATTTATTTCTGCCACTTGTTTTGATGACATGAACTGACATGACCAGCATGTTATTGTTGTAGATATGGTGAGAGCAATCTAAGTTTGTACGCTGCATAAAATGGATGTGGTAAAAGATGTGGTGTTACGTTTGATAGATAATAGCTTCTCCGAATATATCTGCCTGTGTTTCACTTCATTCCAAAAAAAGCACAATACAATCAGATTAAAATTAACTGTGATCTCTGACCTGCAGTATAATAGTCTTCTCTAATAATCACTTGCACATCAGAAACAACAACTTGCATTTACATATAGTGCAAAGCACCCCAAGCACTATGTACTGTAAATGCAACCTCACAATAAGTTGATTATTAACACATTTTCATATTATTTTTATATACTTTTCAGATCTGACTATCTTAAAGACTTTAAAATGAAGCAAGAGCTGCAAGAGCTGAGTTTGAGCTGCAAGAGCTGAGTTTTATTTGTTTCTTTTAAGAAATCTCCTTAGCATCTGTCTGAGGGGAATGCAGGTGGTGGACTCCTCCTGAGCAACTGGGCAGTCCTGGGTGGTGGTGGGGGCCGTCCGCTTTGTACATCTGAACCTGCTCCAGACCCTTCTCCAGAATGGCTTGGAGGTCCCCTCGGTCCTTCCCAAAGAAGTGGGGGTCTCAGGCACAGTGGGGGTGTCAGGGGCATCAAAAGTGAAGGACAGTGTGTCCTCATGCACCATCTGGATGCTGTTTTTAAAGCTTATGGTTAACAACAGGGACTGATCATCTGTTGTAACATCCGGCTGCACAGTGAGGCCACAGGCAGGGTCCTCCACATCAGTTGCCGGGGTCAGGAGATCCTGGGTGGCTTGAGTAAGGGCAGCGGTCTCAACAGCCTGCTTCAGAGACATCAGAGAGGCCTCAGAGGATGACTGCTGGGGAGATGCTCGCTGCTCCACAGCGTGGTCTGATGTCTGATCCTCAGCGAGATGGACATCATCCACCAAGACGTCGTCGTCATCGTCGTCATCCAGCAGGACTTCCTGGGATGTTGCCTCATGAGCGCTTTTGGCAGGGGGCTCATCCTCCACCTGTTCTGCCTCCTGTTGGGCAACCTCCTCTGGCATCAGGTTGTCCTCATTGATAAAGAGGAGAACGGGGGTCACCTCACCAGACCTGGGTTCAGGGAGGGGACTGGGGACCTGGGAGGTGGGCTCCTGGGTCTCGACCCAACAAAGTCGGGGGCTGGGCGATTTGCCCGCGGGAAGTGGTGACTTGTCACCAGCACTGCTGTCGTTGTCGATGTGTTCCATCATGTTTCTCCAATAAAATGTCCGTATAGCAAAGTAGCTTAACAAGAAGTGACAAACAACAAGTTGGACAGCTCTATTTATAGCCCATCGCCATTGTGACGAAATTATATCGAAGTAGGCTACGTAGAAAATTTCAAATTATGGATGTATTGTTGCGTCTACATATTGCAGTAGGTAGCCTATAGGCCCAGCCAGAGCACTACCTCTAACTCTGGGTAGGCCTACGTTTCTTTATAACAAAACATATAGAATTCATACAACGAATGTATTATTCTAATAACCTCTCCCAGCTTAGGCTGTTATACGTTTCGCCGATATGTATCGATTAACGGATCAATTATGTCCGCCGAGACTGCCAATCTGTGTAGCATTGGTGTGACTCGCATTGTTGTTTTGATCTGGCTGCATCATCATAAGGAGCCCACGCTGTCGCGCCGTCTTTTAAAACTTGACTATCCGCGAAATGAGTAACATTGTAACCTGTAATGTGCAAATAAACATGACTATATGCTTTTGGACCAGTTAGGTTCGACGGAGATGTAAGGAATGACTATAGATTCAAGTGTACTTAGCCTATAGGCCTATCAGAAAGTTAGAAGACTAGCCTAATATTAAGCCATGTTTAGAGTTATGTTTTAAATAAACTGGCTAAATAAATAAATAAAGGAAATGTATCCTCTCATACAAAAACACTGTATCAAGTAATACATGTGATAAATAATTCTAGGTGCACCCTTATTAATTTAACTATTGCAGTAGGGCCTACTTAACATTTTATGGAAGATGTGTTACTGTCAGAACCTTGAGGATTTCAACCAAAAACAGTTGGTTCTCAATAATATAGCCTACAAGATCCTGTTGTTGTTTGATACGAGATCCTTACAATTTTCATTTCACCATTTTCTTCTTTGGAAATATAGTAGGCCTAGTTGCTGATGGTAAGCTCAAGGTTGTGAAATAAAACTTTCATGAAATTTTAACTCTAGGAGTTGGAAGCTTTTGTAACATGGGCTGTCAACATTGGACACCAGAATGAGGTGCTGCTTCAGAACAGAAATTAAAGGGGTCATTTCAGTTACACAGAGGGAAGATGTTACATTTCTCTGTGCAATTGGCTGGGGACTTCTCCCTTGGTAGCTGATTAACAACCAAGACGAACTAGCATAATACAATATGACACAGGATACAAAGCAATCCAAAATTGAGTCGAGAGTGCACAACAAGAACATAATCACAAATTAGTGGGAGGAACATGTCAAATTTACAAAGGTACAGTACAAGGCTTGGCAGCCTGGGATTCCCCGGAAGTTACTGCATGTATTGCTCATGCCATCTCAGCACAAAACTTAAGGTTTCTCATTCTCATAGGACTCAAGCACTAAACACAGACAATCACTACTAATCAACCAACCAGCTACTTGTGTGAGAGCTGTGCTCTGCTTTGCGCTAGGTATACATTGAGGAGTACCCATGCTTGCCTGAGTTCATAATTGTTGCCACTGCCAGCTCCCAAATCTCCCTCCATCAAAAACATACAAAGAAAATACAAAGTGTATGTGAGTCTGAGGTTTCTTATTCATTTGAAACTGACTGCTACATTTTGTTTTTCCCCAGGCACTGAGTCTGCATCTATGGTGAAGCGTGATGTGCCCGCGGAGATTGAGAAGATCACCAAGTACCTCCAGGAGCTGAGCAGCATGCTCACCACCACCACCGCTGAACTGGTGGAGAAGATTAAGGCCGCTGACCTGACCAGCCAGGCTGAGTGAGTATCCACAACAGAGCAGCATTACAGAGACTCTGATGTGTAGAGCTTAACCACGTTTGTGTTTGTTTGTTTGTGTGTGTTTATTTGTTTGTTATTTTGTATGTATGCTTGTGTTTGTTTGTTTGTTTATTTGTGTACAAAAGTTTAAAAGATTTTCAGCAAATGAGCAGACACCAATAAATAAATGGAAAGCAATTTATTTAATTGCAAAAACTTTCTTGATTATGCCACAAATGTCAAATGATGATGTGCTAAATGTGGCTAACGCTTCCCTCTTCTCTGCTTTAGGGCTTACCTTCAGGAGGGCAAGGCTCAGGTGCAGCCACTGCTGGAGAAGGTCCAAGCACAGCTGAAGCCCCTGACAGCCAACATTGATGAGAAGCTCAAGCCCCTGTCCGGACCCATCCTGTCCCAGATCCAGCCTCTCGCTGCCTCCGTCGAGGCCCAGGTGGAGGATCTCCTCAGGAAGGTGATGGACCACACCAAGGCCCTGCTCCCTCCTCAGTAAATCAACAGGCCCCTGCTGACTCCAAATGTGCATTATCTTGAAGACAAAAACTTTTGTTGTTGCATCATGTCATGTATCACTGCTATGCTGCTCTGCTGAGCCCCTCTCAGCCTTGGAATGAGTTTACTGATTATTTATCTGAATCCTTAAAACGCTTCAGAGGTGACCATCTAATGCGTGTGATGTGTTTGTGGAAGAATGGCTTCTCTAGAATGGTGTGTACTGTATGTTCTGTGATGAAAATGTTGAAAAACAAAAACTCAAAAGTGGTTTGTGGTTACAAATATCCACTGTGATGGTTTAATCACTAAAACCATGATCAATGGATCATGTGCATTAATGCATCTGATGGATCAGTAGAGTTTAGATGTGGATTTAGGCCAACAATATCAGGTAGCGAACTTAAGTAAACATACAGAAAAGTGTTGACCTGATATTTCTGATATACAAGCAGCCAGCCAGTGCAAATAGTGTGTTATTCTATATAAAATCAGTACCTCTACCCCTAAGATTATATGTCACTCATGCAATCAGTATCACATGCTGTGAGACATACAGAAAAGGTAAAGATAAACTTGGCCGACAAATGCTATGAAAACAGTGATTTCTTTAATGTGTTCAGAATTTATGACTGTCTTCCTGTATCTGTGCTGTATAGTCAGTGCAGCTTTACAAAGGTCTCTGGTAGAAGTAACAAGGAAGAAATATTTTTTACTTCACTTTGGGCAAAAATATGCCCGATCTAAGACCTAATGCATGTTTGAAATTGACACAAAAGGAATATTAATGGTACTGTACATCAAACATTATTTCAGTGCTTTATGACAAACCAAGTTGTCAATGGTGTCTTTCTACAATCCATTGATTTAAGGTGCTCTAAGCCATCTAAGCCACGCGTTTTTTAGGCTAAAACATTTTATGTCACTTACTGCAAACATCACCTAACCAACCACTAGCTGTCTGTGCCCTGAATACACTGTAAAAAACGCAATCTCTGTGGACAGCACAGGCTCCAAAAACAGCAACAAAAACAACCTGGGCAAACCTAGCCCATAAAAACATAACAAACTGTTCCAGCAAATCACAGACGAGATGCGCGTTTAGGAGAGTTTCAATCGCACGGGAGCAACACGGGAAGGAGGAGGAGGAAGTAGCGAACTAGCTCTCTGTTTTGTTTGAAAAGTCAACAGAAGTGACGTTACATCGCTTAGAGCACCTTTAAACGACATGTAGCCTTACTGTGTGCTGTAGATTGTGCTATCACTGTGCTTAATGCATCATCACTAACCATAGTGTTGTGATGCAGATGTTGCTGTCTCCAAATCTCTGAAGTAACCAAAAGAGGAATCTCAGTGATTCAGAATTTATTTCTGCCACTTGTTTTGATGACATGAACTGACATGACCAGCATGTTATTGTTGTAGATATGGTGAGAGCAATCTAAGTTTGTACGCTGCATAAAATGGATGTGGTAAAAGATGTGGTGTTACGTTTGATAGATAATAGCTTCTCCGAATATATCTGCCTGTGTTTCACTTCATTCCAAAAAAAGCACAATACAATCAGATTAAAATTAACTGTGATCTCTGACCTACAGTATAATAGTCTTCTCTAATAATCACTTGCACATCAGAAACAACAACTTGCATTTACATATAGTGCAAAGCACCCCAAGCACTATGTACTGTAAATGCAACCTCACAATAAGTTGATTATTAACACATTTTCATATTATTTTTATATACTTTTCAGATCTGACTATCTTAAAGACTTTAAAATGAAGCAAGAGCTGCAAGAGCTGAGTTTGAGCTGCAAGAGCTGAGTTTTATTTGTTTCTTTTAAGAAATCTCCTTAGCATCTGTCTGAGGGGAATGCAGGTGGTGGACTCCTCCTGAGCAACTGGGCAGTCCTGGGTGGTGGTGGGGGCCGTCCGCTTTGTACATCTGAACCTGCTCCAGACCCTTCTCCAGAATGGCTTGGAGGTCCCCTCGGTCCTTCCCAAAGAAGTGGGGGTCTCAGGCACAGTGGGGGTGTCAGGGGCATCAAAAGTGAAGGACAGTGTGTCCTCATGCACCATCTGGATGCTGTTTTTAAAGCTTATGGTTAACAACAGGGACTGATCATCTGTTGTAACATCCGGCTGCACAGTGAGGCCACAGGCAGGGTCCTCCACATCAGTTGCCGGGGTCAGGAGATCCTGGGTGGCTTGAGTAAGGGCAGCGGTCTCAACAGCCTGCTTCAGAGACATCAGAGAGGCCTCAGAGGATGACTGCTGGGGAGATGCTCGCTGCTCCACAGCGTGGTCTGATGTCTGATCCTCAGCGAGATGGACATCATCCACCAAGACGTCGTCGTCATCGTCGTCATCCAGCAGGACTTCCTGGGATGTTGCCTCATGAGCGCTTTTGGCAGGGGGCTCATCCTCCACCTGTTCTGCCTCCTGTTGGGCAACCTCCTCTGGCATCAGGTTGTCCTCATTGATAAAGAGGAGAACGGGGGTCACCTCACCAGACCTGGGTTCAGGGAGGGGACTGGGGACCTGGGAGGTGGGCTCCTGGGTCTCGACCCAACAAAGTCGGGGGCTGGGCGATTTGCCCGCGGGAAGTGGTGACTTGTCACCAGCACTGCTGTCGTTGTCGATGTGTTCCATCATGTTTCTCCAATAAAATGTCCGTATAGCAAAGTAGCTTAACAAGAAGTGACAAACAACAAGTTGGACAGCTCTATTTATAGCCCATCGCCATTGTGACGAAATTATATCGAAGTAGGCTACGTAGAAAATTTCGAATTATGGATGTATTGTTGCGTCTACATATTGCAGTAGGTAGCCTATAGGCCCAGCCAGGGCACTACCTCTAACTCTGGGTAGGCCTACGTTTCTTTATAACAAAACATATAGAATTCATACAACGAATGTATTATTCTAATAACCTCTCCCAGCTTAGGCTGTTATACGTTTCGCCGATATGTATCGATTAACGGATCAATTATGTCCGCCGAGACTGCCAATCTGTGTAGCATTGGTGTGACTCGCACTGTTGTTTTGATCTGGCTGCATCATCATAAGGAGCCCACGCTGTCGCGCCGTCTTTTAAAACTTGACTATCCGCGAAATGAGTAACATTGTAACCTGTAATGTGCAAATAAACATGACTATATGCTTTTGGACCAGTTAGGTTCGACGGAGATGTAAGGAATGACTATAGATTCAAGTGTACTTAGCCTATAGGCCTATCAGAAAGTTAGAAGACTAGCCTAATATTAAGCCATGTTTAGAGTTATGTTTTAAATAAACTGGCTAAATAAATAAATAAAGGAAATGTATCCTCTCATACAAAAACACTGTATCAAGTAATACATGTGATAAATAATTCTAGGTGCACCCTTATTAATTTAACTATTGCAGTAGGGCCTACTTAACATTTTATGGAAGATGTGTTACTGTCAGAACCTTGAGGATTTCAACCAAAAACAGTTGGTTCTCAATAATATAGCCTACAAGATCCTGTTGTTGTTTGATACGAGATCCTTACAATTTTCATTTCACCATTTTCTTCTTTGGAAATATAGTAGGCCTAGTTGCTGATGGTAAGCTCAAGGTTGTGAAATAAAACTTTCATGAAATTTTAACTCTAGGAGTTGGAAGCTTTTGTAACATGGGCTGTCAACATTGGACACCAGAATGAGGTGCTGCTTCAGAACAGAAATTAAAGGGGTCATTTCAGTTACACAGAGGGAAGATGTTACATTTCTCTGTGCAATTGGCTGGGGACTTCTCCCTTGGTAGCTGATTAACAACCAAGACGAACTAGCATAATACAATATGACACAGGATACAAAGCAATCCAAAATTGAGTCGAGAGTGCACAACAAGAACATAATCACAAATTAGTGGGAGGAACATGTCAAATTTACAAAGGTACAGTACAAGGCTTGGCAGCCTGGGATTCCCCGGAAGTTACTGCATGTATTGCTCATGCCATCTCAGCACAAAACTTAAGGTTTCTCATTCTCATAGGACTCAAGCACTAAACACAGACAATCACTACTAATCAACCAACCAGCTACTTGTGTGAGAGCTGTGCTCTGCTTTGCGCTAGGTATACATTGAGGTGTACCCATGCTTGCCTGAGTTCATAATTGTTGCCACTGCCAGCTCCCAAATCTCCCTCCATCAAAAACATACAAAGAAAATACAAAGTGTATGTGAGTCTGAGGTTTCTTATTCATTTGAAACTGACTGCTACATTTTGTTTTTCCCCAGGCACTGAGTCTGCATCTATGGTGAAGCGTGATGTGCCCGCGGAGATTGAGAAGATCACCAAGTACCTCCAGGAGCTGAGCAGCATGCTCACCACCACCACCGCTGAACTGGTGGAGAAGATTAAGGCCGCTGACCTGACCAGCCAGGCTGAGTGAGTATCCACAACAGAGCAGCATTACAGAGACTCTGATGTGTAGAGCTTAACCACGTTTGTGTTTGTTTGTTTGTGTGTGTTTATTTGTTTGTTATTTTGTATGTATGCTTGTGTTTGTTTGTTTGTTTATTTGTGTACAAAAGTTTAAAAGATTTTCAGCAAATGAGCAGACACCAATAAATAAATGGAAAGCAATTTATTTAATTGCAAAAACTTTCTTGATTATGCCACAAATGTCAAATGATGATGTGCTAAATGTGGCTAACGCTTCCCTCTTCTCTGCTTTAGGGCTTACCTTCAGGAGGGCAAGGCTCAGGTGCAGCCACTGCTGGAGAAGGTCCAAGCACAGCTGAAGCCCCTGACAGCCAACATTGATGAGAAGCTCAAGCCCCTGTCCGGACCCATCCTGTCCCAGATCCAGCCTCTCGCTGCCTCCGTCGAGGCCCAGGTGGAGGATCTCCTCAGGAAGGTGATGGACCACACCAAGGCCCTGCTCCCTCCTCAGTAAATCAACAGGCCCCTGTTGACTCCAAATGTGCATTATCTTGAAGACAAAAACTTTTGTTGTTGCATCATGTCATGTATCACTGCTATGCTGCTCTGCTGAGCCCCTCTCAGCCTTGGAATGAGTTTACTGATTATTTATCTGAATCCTTAAAACGCTTCAGAGGTGACCATCTAATGCGTGTGATGTGTTTGTGGAAGAATGGCTTCTCTAGAATGGTGTGTACTGTATGTTCTGTGATGAAAATGTTGAAAAACAAAAACTCAAAAGTGGTTTGTGGTTACAAATATCCACTGTGATGGTTTAATCACTAAAACCATGATCAATGGATCATGTGCATTAATGCATCTGATGGATCAGTAGAGTTTAGATGTGGATTTAGGCCAACAATATCAGGTAGCGAACTTAAGTAAACATACAGAAAAGTGTTGACCTGATATTTCTGATATACAAGCAGCCAGCCAGTGCAAATAGTGTGTTATTCTATATAAAATCAGTACCTCTACCCCTAAGATTATATGTCACTCATGCAATCAGTATCACATGCTGTGAGACATACAGAAAAGGTAAAGATAAACTTGGCCGACAAATGCTATGAAAACAGTGATTTCTTTAATGTGTTCAGAATTTATGACTGTCTTCCTGTATCTGTGCTGTATAGTCAGTGCAGCTTTACAAAGGTCTCTGGTAGAAGTAACAAGGAAGAAATATTTTTTACTTCACTTTGGGCAAAAATATGCCCAATCTAAGACCTAATGCATGTTTGAAATTGACACAAAAGGAATATTAATGGTACTGTACATCAAACATTATTTCAGTGCTTTATGACAAACCAAGTTGTCAATGGTGTCTTTCTACAATCCATTGATTTAAGGTGCTCTAAGCCATCTAAGCCACGCGTTTTTTAGGCTAAAACATTTTATGTCACTTACTGCAAACATCACCTAACCAACCACTAGCTGTCTGTGCCCTGAATACACTGTAAAAAACGCAATCTCTGTGGACAGCACAGGCTCCAAAAACAGCAACAAAAACAACCTGGGCAAACCTAGCCCATAAAAACATAACAAACTGTTCCAGCAAATCACAGACGAGATGCGCGTTTAGGAGAGTTTCAATCGCACGGGAGCAACACGGGAAGGAGGAGGAGGAAGTAGCGAACTAGCTCTCTGTTTTGTTTGAAAAGTCAACAGAAGTGACGTTACATCGCTTAGAGCACCTTTAAACGACATGTAGCCTTACTGTGTGCTGTAGATTGTGCTATCACTGTGCTTAATGCATCATCACTAACCATAGTGTTGTGATGCAGATGTTGCTGTCTCCAAATCTCTGAAGTAACCAAAAGAGGAATCTCAGTGATTCAGAATTTATTTCTGCCACTTGTTTTGATGACATGAACTGACATGACCAGCATGTTATTGTTGTAGATATGGTGAGAGCAATCTAAGTTTGTAGGCTGCATAAAATGGATGTGGTAAAAGATGTGGTGTTACGTTTGATAGATAATAGCTTCTCCGAATATATCTCCCTGTGTTTCACTTCATTCCAAAAAAAGCACAATACAATCAGATTAAAATTAACTGTGATCTCTGACCTGCAGTATAATAGTCTTCTCTAATAATCACTTGCACATCAGAAACAACAACTTGCATTTACATATAGTGCAAAGCACCCCAAGCACTATGTACTGTAAATGCAACCTCACAATAAGTTGATTATTAACACATTTTCATATTATTTTTATATACTTTTCAGATCTGACTATCTTAAAGACTTTAAAATGAAGCAAGAGCTGCAAGAGCTGAGTTTGAGCTGCAAGAGCTGAGTTTTATTTGTTTCTTTTAAGAAATCTCCTTAGCATCTGTCTGAGGGGAATGCAGGTGGTGGACTCCTCCTGAGCAACTGGGCAGTCCTGGGTGGTGGTGGGGGCCGTCCGCTTTGTACATCTGAACCTGCTCCAGACCCTTCTCCAGAATGGCTTGGAGGTCCCCTCGGTCCTTCCCAAAGAAGTGGGGGTCTCAGGCACAGTGGGGGTGTCAGGGGCATCAAAAGTGAAGGACAGTGTCTCCTCATGCACCATCTGGATGCTGTTTTTAAAGCTTATGGTTAACAACAGGGACTGATCATCTGTTGTAACATCCGGCTGCACAGTGAGGCCACAGGCAGGGTCCTCCACATCAGTTGCCGGGGTCAGGAGATCCTGGGTGGCTTGAGTAAGGGCAGCGGTCTCAACAGCCTGCTTCAGAGACATCAGAGAGGCCTCAGAGGATGACTGCTGGGGAGATGCTCGCTGCTCCACAGCGTGGTCTGATGTCTGATCCTCAGCGAGATGGACGTCATCCACCAAGACGTCGTCGTCATCGTCGTCATCCAGCAGGACTTCCTGGGATGTTGCCTCATGAGCGCTTTTGGCAGGGGGCTCATCCTCCACCTGTTCTGCCTCCTGTTGGGCAACCTCCTCTGGCATCAGGTTGTCCTCATTGATAAAGAGGAGAACGGGGGTCACCTCACCAGACCTGGGTTCAGGGAGGGGACTGGGGACCTGGGAGGTGGGCTCCTGGGTCTCGACCCAACAAAGTCGGGGGCTGGGCGATTTGCCCGCGGGAAGTGGTGACTTGTCACCAGCACTGCTGTCGTTGTCGATGTGTTCCATCATGTTTCTCCAATAAAATGTCCGTATAGCAAAGTAGCTTAACAAGAAGTGACAAACAACAAGTTGGACAGCTCTATTTATAGCCCATCGCCATTGTGACGAAATTATATCGAAGTAGGCTACGTAGAAAATTTCGAATTATGGATGTATTGTTGCGTCTACATATTGCAGTAGGTAGCCTATAGGCCCAGCCAGAGCACTACCTCTAACTCTGGGTAGGCCTACGTTTCTTTATAACAAAACATATAGAATTCATACAACGAATGTATTATTCTAATAACCTCTCCCAGCTTAGGCTGTTATACGTTTCGCCGATATGTATCGATTAACGGATCAATTATGTCCGCCGAGACTGCCAATCTGTGTAGCATTGGTGTGACTCGCATTGTTGTTTTGATCTGGCTGCATCATCATAAGGAGCCCACGCTGTCGCGCCGTCTTTTAAAACTTGACTATCCGCGAAATGAGTAACATTGTAACCTGTAATGTGCAAATAAACATGACTATATGCTTTTGGACCAGTTAGGTTCGACGGAGATGTAAGGAATGACTATAGATTCAAGTGTACTTAGCCTATAGGCCTATCAGAAAGTTAGAAGACTAGCCTAATATTAAGCCATGTTTAGAGTTATGTTTTAAATAAACTGGCTAAATAAATAAAGGAAATGTATCCTCTCATACAAAAACACTGTATCAAGTAATACATGTGATAAATAATTCTAGGTGCACCCTTATTAATTTAACTATTGCAGTAGGGCCTACTTAACATTTTATGGAAGATGTGTTACTGTCAGAACCTTGAGGATTTCAACCAAAAACAGTTGGTTCTCAATAATATAGCCTACAAGATCCTGTTGTTGTTTGATACGAGATCCTTACAATTTTCATTTCACCATTTTCTTCTTTGGAAATATAGTAGGCCTAGTTGCTGATGGTAAGCTCAAGGTTGTGAAATAAAACTTTCATGAAATTTTAACTCTAGGAGTTGGAAGCTTTTGTAACATGGGCTGTCAACATTGGACACCAGAATGAGGTGCTGCTTCAGAACAGAAATTAAAGGGGTCATTTCAGTTACACAGAGGGAAGATGTTACATTTCTCTGTGCAATTGGCTGGGGACTTCTCCCTTGGTAGCTGATTAACAACCAGGACGAACTAGCATAATACAATATGACACAGGATACAAAGCAATCCAAAATTGAGTCGAGAGTGCACAACAAGAACATAATCACAAATTAGTGGGAGGAACATGTCAAATTTACAAAGGTACAGTACAAGGCTTGGCAGCCTGGGATTCCCCGGAAGTTACTGCATGTATTGCTCATGCCATCTCAGCACAAAACTTAAGGTTTCTCATTCTCATAGGACTCAAGCACTAAACACAGACAATCACTACTAATCAACCAACCAGCTACTTGTGTGAGAGCTGTGCTCTGCTTTGCGCTAGGTATACATTGAGGTGTACCCATGCTTGCCTGAGTTCATAATTGTTGCCACTGCCAGCTCCCAAATCTCCCTCCATCAAAAACATACAAAGAAAATACAAAGTGTATGTGAGTCTGAGGTTTCTTATTCATTTGAAACTGACTGCTACATTTTGTTTTTCCCCAGGCACTGAGTCTGCATCTATGGTGAAGCGTGATGTGCCCGCGGAGATTGAGAAGATCACCAAGTACCTCCAGGAGCTGAGCAGCATGCTCACCACCACCACCGCTGAACTGGTGGAGAAGATTAAGGCCGCTGACCTGACCAGCCAGGCTGAGTGAGTATCCACAACAGAGCAGCATTACAGAGACTCTGATGTGTAGAGCTTAACCACGTTTGTGTTTGTTTGTTTGTGTGTGTTTATTTGTTTGTTATTTTGTATGTATGCTTGTGTTTGTTTGTTTGTTTATTTGTGTACAAAAGTTTAAAAGATTTTCAGCAAATGAGCAGACACCAATAAATAAATGGAAAGCAATTTATTTAATTGCAAAAACTTTCTTGATTATGCCACAAATGTCAAATGATGATGTGCTAAATGTGGCTAACGCTTCCCTCTTCTCTGCTTTAGGGCTTACCTTCAGGAGGGCAAGGCTCAGGTGCAGCCACTGCTGGAGAAGGTCCAAGCACAGCTGAAGCCCCTGACAGCCAACATTGATGAGAAGCTCAAGCCCCTGTCCGGACCCATCCTGTCCCAGATCCAGCCTCTCGCTGCCTCCGTCGAGGCCCAGGTGGAGGATCTCCTCAGGAAGGTGATGGACCACACCAAGGCCCTGCTCCCTCCTCAGTAAATCAACAGGCCCCTGCTGACTCCAAATGTGCATTATCTTGAAGACAAAAACTTTTGTTGTTGCATCATGTCATGTATCACTGCTATGCTGCTCTGCTGAGCCCCTCTCAGCCTTGGAATGAGTTTACTGATTATTTATCTGAATCCTTAAAACGCTTCAGAGGTGACCATCTAATGCGTGTGATGTGTTTGTGGAAGAATGGCTTCTCTAGAATGGTGTGTACTGTATGTTCTGTGATGAAAATGTTGAAAAACAAAAACTCAAAAGTGGTTTGTGGTTACAAATATCCACTGTGATGGTTTAATCACTAAAACCATGATCAATGGATCATGTGCATTAATGCATCTGATGGATCAGTAGAGTTTAGATGTGGATTTAGGCCAACAATATCAGGTAGCGAACTTAAGTAAACATACAGAAAAGTGTTGACCTGATATTTCTGATATACAAGCAGCCAGCCAGTGCAAATAGTGTGTTATTCTATATAAAATCAGTACCTCTACCCCTAAGATTATATGTCACTCATGCAATCAGTATCACATGCTGTGAGACATACAGAAAAGGTAAAGATAAACTTGGCCGACAAATGCTATGAAAACAGTGATTTCTTTAATGTGTTCAGAATTTATGACTGTCTTCCTGTATCTGTGCTGTATAGTCAGTGCAGCTTTACAAAGGTCTCTGGTAGAAGTAACAAGGAAGAAATATTTTTTACTTCACTTTGGGCAAAAATATGCCCAATCTAAGACCTAATGCATGTTTGAAATTGACACAAAAGGAATATTAATGGTACTGTACATCAAACATTATTTCAGTGCTTTATGACAAACCAAGTTGTCAATGGTGTCTTTCTACAATCCATTGATTTAAGGTGCTCTAAGCCATCTAAGCCACGCGTTTTTTAGGCTAAAACATTTTATGTCACTTACTGCAAACATCACCTAACCAACCACTAGCTGTCTGTGCCCTGAATACACTGTAAAAAACGCAATCTCTGTGGACAGCACAGGCTCCAAAAACAGCAACAAAAACAACCTGGGCAAACCTAGCCCATAAAAACATAACAAACTGTTCCAGCAAATCACAGACGAGATGCGCGTTTAGGAGAGTTTCAATCGTACGGGAGCAACACGGGAAGGAGGAGGAGGAAGTAGCGAACTAGCTCTCTGTTTTGTTTGAAAAGTCAACAGAAGTGACGTTACATCGCTTAGAGCACCTTTAAACGACATGTAGCCTTACTGTGTGCTGTAGATTGTGCTATCACTGTGCTTAATGCATCATCACTAACCATAGTGTTGTGATGCAGATGTTGCTGTCTCCAAATCTCTGAAGTAACCAAAAGAGGAATCTCAGTGATTCAGAATTTATTTCTGCCACTTGTTTTGATGACATGAACTGACATGACCAGCATGTTATTGTTGTAGATATGGTGAGAGCAATCTAAGTTTGTACGCTGCATAAAATGGATGTGGTAAAAGATGTGGTGTTACGTTTGATAGATAATAGCTTCTCCGAATATATCTGCCTGTGTTTCACTTCATTCCAAAAAAAGCACAATACAATCAGATTAAAATTAACTGTGATCTCTGACCTACAGTATAATAGTCTTCTCTAATAATCACTTGCACATCAGAAACAACAACTTGCATTTACATATAGTGCAAAGCACCCCAAGCACTATGTACTGTAAATGCAACCTCACAATAAGTTGATTATTAACACATTTTCATATTATTTTTATATACTTTTCAGATCTGACTATCTTAAAGACTTTAAAATGAAGCAAGAGCTGCAAGAGCTGAGTTTGAGCTGCAAGAGCTGAGTTTTATTTGTTTCTTTTAAGAAATCTCCTTAGCATCTGTCTGAGGGGAATGCAGGTGGTGGACTCCTCCTGAGCAACTGGGCAGTCCTGGGTGGTGGTGGGGGCCGTCCGCTTTGTACATCTGAACCTGCTCCAGACCCTTCTCCAGAATGGCTTGGAGGTCCCCTCGGTCCTTCCCAAAGAAGTGGGGGTCTCAGGCACAGTGGGGGTGTCAGGGGCATCAAAAGTGAAGGACAGTGTCTCCTCATGCACCATCTGGATGCTGTTTTTAAAGCTTATGGTTAACAACAGGGACTGATCATCTGTTGTAACATCCGGCTGCACAGTGAGGCCACAGGCAGGGTCCTCCACATCAGTTGCCGGGGTCAGGAGATCCTGGGTGGCTTGAGTAAGGGCAGCGGTCTCAACAGCCTGCTTCAGAGACATCAGAGAGGCCTCAGAGGATGACTGCTGGGGAGATGCTCGCTGCTCCACAGCGTGGTCTGATGTCTGATCCTCAGCGAGATGGACATCATCCACCAAGACGTCGTCGTCATCGTCGTCATCCAGCAGGACTTCCTGGGATGTTGCCTCATGAGCGCTTTTGGCAGGGGGCTCATCCTCCACCTGTTCTGCCTCCTGTTGGGCAACCTCCTCTGGCATCAGGTTGTCCTCATTGATAAAGAGGAGAACGGGGGTCACCTCACCAGACCTGGGTTCAGGGAGGGGACTGGGGACCTGGGAGGTGGGCTCCTGGGTCTCGACCCAACAAAGTCGGGGGCTGGGCGATTTGCCCGCGGGAAGTGGTGACTTGTCACCAGCACTGCTGTCGTTGTCGATGTGTTCCATCATGTTTCTCCAATAAAATGTCCGTATAGCAAAGTAGCTTAACAAGAAGTGACAAACAACAAGTTGGACAGCTCTATTTATAGCCCATCGCCATTGTGACGAAATTATATCGAAGTAGGCTACGTAGAAAATTTCGAATTATGGATGTATTGTTGCGTCTACATATTGCAGTAGGTAGCCTATAGGCCCAGCCAGAGCACTACCTCTAACTCTGGGTAGGCCTACGTTTCTTTATAACAAAACATATAGAATTCATACAACGAATGTATTATTCTAATAACCTCTCCCACCTTAGGCTGTTATACGTTTCGCCGATATGTATCGATTAACGGATCAATTATGTCCGCCGAGACTGCCAATCTGTGTAGCATTGGTGTGACTCGCACTGTTGTTTTGATCTGGCTGCATCATCATAAGGAGCCCACGCTGTCGCGCCGTCTTTTAAAACTTGACTATCCGCGAAATGAGTAACATTGTAACCTGTAATGTGCAAATAAACATGACTATATGCTTTTGGACCAGTTAGGTTCGACGGAGATGTAAGGAATGACTATAGATTCAAGTGTACTTAGCCTATAGGCCTATCAGAAAGTTAGAAGACTAGCCTAATATTAAGCCATGTTTAGAGTTATGTTTTAAATAAACTGGCTAAATAAATAAATAAAGGAAATGTATCCTCTCATACAAAAACACTGTATCAAGTAATACATGTGATAAATAATTCTAGGTGCACCCTTATTAATTTAACTATTGCAGTAGGGCCTACTTAACATTTTATGGAAGATGTGTTACTGTCAGAACCTTGAGGATTTCAACCAAAAACAGTTGGTTCTCAATAATATAGCCTACAAGATCCTGTTGTTGTTTGATACGAGATCCTTACAATTTTCATTTCACCATTTTCTTCTTTGGAAATATAGTAGGCCTAGTTGCTGATGGTAAGCTCAAGGTTGTGAAATAAAACTTTCATGAAATTTTAACTCTAGGAGTTGGAAGCTTTTGTAACATGGGCTGTCAACATTGGACACCAGAATGAGGTGCTGCTTCAGAACAGAAATTAAAGGGGTCATTTCAGTTACACAGAGGGAAGATGTTACATTTCTCTGTGCAATTGGCTGGGGACTTCTCCCTTGGTAGCTGATTAACAACCAAGACGAACTAGCATAATACAATATGACACAGGATACAAAGCAATCCAAAATTGAGTCGAGAGTGCACAACAAGAACATAATCACAAATTAGTGGGAGGAACATGTCAAATTTACAAAGGTACAGTACAAGGCTTGGCAGCCTGGGATTCCCCGGAAGTTACTGCATGTATTGCTCATGCCATCTCAGCACAAAACTTAAGGTTTCTCATTCTCATAGGACTCAAGCACTAAACACAGACAATCACTACTAATCAACCAACCAGCTACTTGTGTGAGAGCTGTGCTCTGCTTTGCGCTAGGTATACATTGAGGTGTACCCATGCTTGCCTGAGTTCATAATTGTTGCCACTGCCAGCTCCCAAATCTCCCTCCATCAAAAACATACAAAGAAAATACAAAGTGTATGTGAGTCTGAGGTTTCTTATTAATTTGAAACTGACTGCTACATTTTGTTTTTCCCCAGGCACTGAGTCTGCATCTATGGTGAAGCGTGATGTGCCCGCGGAGATTGAGAAGATCACCAAGTACCTCCAGGAGCTGAGCAGCATGCTCACCACCACCACCGCTGAACTGGTGGAGAAGATTAAGGCCGCTGACCTGACCAGCCAGGCTGAGTGAGTATCCACAACAGAGCAGCATTACAGAGACTCTGATGTGTAGAGCTTAACCACGTTTGTGTTTGTTTGTTTGTGTGTGTTTATTTGTTTGTTATTTTGTATGTATGCTTGTGTTTGTTTGTTTGTTTATTTGTGTACAAAAGTTTAAAAGATTTTCAGCAAATGAGCAGACACCAATAAATAAATGGAAAGCAATTTATTTAATTGCAAAAACTTTCTTGATTATGCCACAAATGTCAAATGATGATGTGCTAAATGTGGCTAACGCTTCCCTCTTCTCTGCTTTAGGGCTTACCTTCAGGAGGGCAAGGCTCAGGTGCAGCCACTGCTGGAGAAGGTCCAAGCACAGCTGAAGCCCCTGACAGCCAACATTGATGAGAAGCTCAAGCCCCTGTCCGGACCCATCCTGTCCCAGATCCAGCCTCTCGCTGCCTCCGTCGAGGCCCAGGTGGAGGATCTCCTCAGGAAGGTGATGGACCACACCAAGGCCCTGCTCCCTCCTCAGTAAATCAACAGGCCCCTGCTGACTCCAAATGTGCATTATCTTGAAGACAAAACCTTTTGTTGTTGCATCATGTCATGTATCACTGCTATGCTGCTCTGCTGAGCCCCTCTCAGCCTTGGAATGAGTTTACTGATTATTTATCTGAATCCTTAAAACGCTTCAGAGGTGACCATCTAATGCGTGTGATGTGTTTGTGGAAGAATGGCTTCTCTAGAATGGTGTGTACTGTATGTTCTGTGATGAAAATGTTGAAAAACAAAAACTCAAAAGTGGTTTGTGGTTACAAATATCCACTGTGATGGTTTAATCACTAAAACCATGATCAATGGATCATGTGCATTAATGCATCTGATGGATCAGTAGAGTTTAGATGTGGATTTAGGCCAACAATATCAGGTAGCGAACTTAAGTAAACATACAGAAAAGTGTTGACCTGATATTTCTGATATACAAGCAGCCAGCCAGTGCAAATAGTGTGTTATTCTATATAAAATCAGTACCTCTACCCCTAAGATTATATGTCACTCATGCAATCAGTATCACATGCTGTGAGACATACAGAAAAGGTAAAGATAAACTTGGTCGACAAATGCTATGAAAACAGTGATTTCTTTAATGTGTTCAGAATTTATGACTGTCTTCCTGTATCTGTGCTGTATAGTCAGTGCAGCTTTACAAAGGTCTCTGGTAGAAGTAACAAGGAAGAAATATTTTTTACTTCACTTTGGGCAAAAATATGCCCAATCTAAGACCTAATGCATGTTTGAAATTGACACAAAAGGAATATTAATGGTACTGTACATCAAACATTATTTCAGTGCTTTATGACAAACCAAGTTGTCAATGGTGTCTTTCTACAATCCATTGATTTAAGGTGCTCTAAGCCATCTAAGCCACACGTTTTTTAGGCTAAAACATTTTATGTCACTTACTGCAAACATCACCTAACCAACCACTAGCTGTCTGTGCCCTGAATACACTGTAAAAAACGCAATCTCTGTGGACAGCACAGGCTCCAAAAACAGCAACAAAAACAACCTGGGCAAACCTAGCCCATAAAAACATAACAAACTGTTCCAGCAAATCACAGACGAGATGCGCGTTTAGGAGAGTTTCAATCGCACGGGAGCAACACGGGAGGGAGGAGGAGGAAGTAGCGAACTAGCTCTCTGTTTTGTTTGAAAAGTCAACAGAAGTGACGTTACATCGCTTAGAGCACCTTTAAACGACATGTAGCCTTACTGTGTGCTGTAGATTGTGCTATCACTGTGCTTAATGCATCATCACTAACCATAGTGTTGTGATGCAGATGTTGCTGTCTCCAAATCTCTGAAGTAACCAAAAGAGGAATCTCAGTGATTCAGAATTTATTTCTGCCACTTGTTTTGATGACATGAACTGACATGACCAGCATGTTATTGTTGTAGATATGGTGAGAGCAATCTAAGTTTGTAGGCTGCATAAAATGGATGTGGTAAAAGATGTGGTGTTACGTTTGATAGATAATAGCTTCACTTCATTCTAAAACAGCACAATACAATCAGATTAAAATTAACTGTGATCTCTGACCTGCAGTATAATAGTCTTCTCTAATAATCACTTGCACATCAGAAACAACAACTTGCATTTACATATAGTGCAAAGCACCCCAAGCACTATGTACTGTAAATGCAACCTCACAATAAGTTGATTATTAACACATTTTCATATTATTTTTATATACTTTTCAGATCTGACTATCTTAAAGACTTTAAAATGAAGCAAGAGCTGCAAGAGCTGAGTTTGAGCTGCAAGAGCTGAGTTTTATTTGTTTCTTTTAAGAAATCTCCTTAGCATCTGTCTGAGGGGAATGCAGGTGGTGGACTCCTCCTGAGCAACTGGGCAGTCCTGGGTGGTGGTGGGGGCCGTCCGCTTTGTACATCTGAACCTGCTCCAGACCCTTCTCCAGAATGGCTTGGAGGTCCCCTCGGTCCTTCCCAAAGAAGTGGGGGTCTCAGGCACAGTGGGGGTGTCAGGGGCATCAAAAGTGAAGGACAGTGTGTCCTCATGCACCATCTGGATGCTGTTTTTAAAGCTTATGGTTAACAACAGGGACTGATCATCTGTTGTAACATCCGGCTGCACAGTGAGGCCACAGGCAGGGTCCTCCACATCAGTTGCCGGGGTCAGGAGATCCTGGGTGGCTTGAGTAAGGGCAGCGGTCTCAACAGCCTGCTTCAGAGACATCAGAGAGGCCTCAGAGGATGACTGCTGGGGAGATGCTCGCTGCTCCACAGCGTGGTCTGATGTCTGATCCTCAGCGAGATGGACATCATCCACCAAGACGTCGTCGTCATCGTCGTCATCCAGCAGGACTTCCTGGGATGTTGCCTCATGAGCGCTTTTGGCAGGGGGCTCATCCTCCACCTGTTCTGCCTCCTGTTGGGCAACCTCCTCTGGCATCAGGTTGTCCTCATTGATAAAGAGGAGAACGGGGGTCACCTCACCAGACCTGGGTTCAGGGAGGGGACTGGGGACCTGGGAGGTGGGCTCCTGGGTCTCGACCCAACAAAGTCGGGGGCTGGGCGATTTGCCCGCGGGAAGTGGTGACTTGTCACCAGCACTGCTGTCGTTGTCGATGTGTTCCATCATGTTTCTCCAATAAAATGTCCGTATAGCAAAGTAGCTTAACAAGAAGTGACAAACAACAAGTTGGACAGCTCTATTTATAGCCCATCGCCATTGTGACGCAATTATATCGAAGTAGGCTACGTAGAAAATTTCGAATTATGGATATAGGCTATCTACTACATATTGCAGTAGATAGCCTATACTGTAGGTCCAGCCAGAGCACTACCTCTAACTCTGGGTAGGCCTACGTTTCTTTGTAACAAAACATATAGAATTGTATTATTGTATTATTCTAATAACCTCTCCCAGCTTAGGCTGATACATTTCGCCGATATGTATCGATTAACGGATCAATTATGTCCGCCGAGACTGCCAATCTGTGTAGCATCGGTGTGACTCGCATTGTTGTTTTGATCTGGCTGCATCATCATAAGGAGCCCACGCTGTCGAGCCGTCTTTTAAAACTTGACTATCCGTGAAATGAGTAACATTGTAACTTGTAATGTGCAAATAAACATGACTATATGCTTTTGGACCAGTTAGGTTCGATGGAGATTTAAGGAATGACTATAGATTCAAGTGTAGTAGCCTATAGGCCTATCAGAAAGTTAGAAGACTAGCCTAATATTAAGCCATGTTTAGAGTTATGTTTTAAATAACATTGGACACCAGAATGAGGTGCTGCTTCAGACATGCAAAGAAAATACAAAGTGTATGTGAGTCTGAGATTTCTGATTCATTTGAAAGTCTAAAAAAGGGTTTTTCATTTTTGTTAACCTAAAAATCCCTTTCCTATTGGTTTTAGTCCAACCGAAGCGTGAATAGAACTATATCACCACCAGC
The DNA here is from genome assembly GCF_018492685.1 of Alosa sapidissima. Lineage (NCBI taxonomy): Eukaryota > Metazoa > Chordata > Actinopteri > Clupeiformes > Clupeidae > Alosa > Alosa sapidissima. Next base: position 8,936,916 of record NC_055966.1, read on the forward strand.
ACATCAAAAAACCAAACACTGATAACATTATGCTGCATCGAAACTTATTTGCCTATGACTGACTCTGTGGGCCAGCTCTCCCAGTTCATCTGAGTGGAATATGCATGACATGTAATAGGTCAGTCCGCATGCTTTATGTCTGATCTCATTTTGAGAGCTCATGAAAACCTGACAATTAAAGCATGGGCTAACACCCAGTGACTTGCTATTCATCATTGTCACATGAACAATTTCCAAATGTCTTTATGCAGTTGCTGCAGATATTGTTAGAAGAGATTATGTCCTCAATTGAAAGAAGTAATTAAGTCTTAAAGCAAAAGACAAGGTAGAGAATGTTCAAACTGGGGAGGAGAAAGCATCAACAAGTCATGCCAGTTAAAGTGTCCAATTTGTTTGCATTAGTTATTGTGGAAAGATACAAAATAATTTTAAAATAATGTCCTTTGTAACTTTACCTAATTTCATAGTGCCTAATAGAAGCATAAAACCTGAGTCTCTTTTTTTAATAGGAAAGTGGTCTGGGATTAGGTCAGGACAGGAGACAAAGGCTTTATGCCATGTTGATTTGGGCATTATGTGACATTACCCTCTAAGGAAGGTTGATGGTGGTGATATGTATGGCATTGCAATTGTTTTTTTGTTTTAAATTAAAAAGTGGCATCCATATATTTAACAGTGCCAGAGATATCCGCCCTGCTGCACTTATTCACTTTCTCTTGATCATCAAAATGACTTGCCAGCTTATGATGTATCATGATGACATCACTTCTCACAGTATTAATGAACGTATTTTGAATATATGTCCTTACAACTAAATATGTCTTATTACGTTTTTTATTAACTGACATTTTACAATGGTTTAACCTTATGACTAAATGCAAGAGATCCTGTGAGAGAATGTAGGTTACTGTGCTAAAATGCAAGCGAGATGCCGGTCACAAAAACAAGTGTTTACACACTTACTGTGTACACGTATTTCAGTTGTCGCTGCAGGTCGACAAAAAGAGCAAACCAGGGCCAGTGATGTAGACTTTCAGGAGTTAGGTCAGAGTGTGCCTAATCAGCAGATGATTCAAGACTTGCTTCTACAAACAAATTAAGATGTTTGCTATATATTAAAAATGTTTTGGTTTTTAGCACTGGCTAAAGTCAGGATCACATGGAAGAAGGATTTTTTTCAAAATGTTAAACCATATACTGTATATCACAAGAGAACACATTCCTAAGATTCATTTTTTAGATGAATGTCTCTAGACAGCCGTAACACACAAAGCAGACTGTACCCAGGATCCATAAAGACCTACAGTACACTGTCTGCAGCCAATCAACAACCTAGCTTAATACATTTCTCAGAACAGTACGCAGGATACAACCATCAACAACTGGCTGGCGGCAGCCACAACATGTGCTGCATATTGCACCTGGGATCCATAAAGGCCCTTCTGCATGGCACAACATGTGTTGAGTATCCAACAACTGTTAAACACAACCCAACCAAAGAATCTAAGCAGCAGGAAACATCACCAACAAAACAGCATTCGTAAGCATTTGAGGTCTGTTGCATGCTACACACAAATACACACACACACACACTCATGCCTTGCCTAAAGTAATTCTTTCATTGGAATCTTGTGAACAGACACGTTTTGGCATATTGCCTTCTTCAGTCTGCTGAGGTAAAAGGTGCTTCATACTCTCACCCACATTCATCTCCATCATTATCTCATGGCAGTTGTTTGGACACCCCACCTATGAAGTGGTCATGCAGAGGCTGCAGGCTAATTGATTGATTATCCACACCTGGCACACCTGTGGGTATAAAAACACCTGTGGATCTCCCTGCTCCAGCTTCCATTCTTCTCATTTTTGCCATACAGACGCCTGAACACACACACACACACACACACACACACACACACACACACACACACACACACACACACACACACACACACACACACACACACACACTTTATACAACATGCTGCCAACACACATCCATCCATCCATCCATTACCCCTAGACTGTAAGTGCTTTTACAATAAATTACTTTATTTAAAATCCCTTCTTCTCATGTTGCGATTTCACTAGCTGGTGTGGAGCGGTATCTTTCAAGGTAACATTTTTCATTTCTTAATTGTGTTGGCATATCATTTATCTGTCATCACTTACTAACATGGTTTGCCAGGATATGACACAACTGAAAAAGACTGAGTGACACTTATTCCCATCTGTGTAATGAGAACACCCACCTCCCTCCAACATTCTAAATCAATTGTATGCACCATATTGTATAAGTACAGTCTGTACAGTGCTTTACATTCTCAGATTAGTCTTACTATGTCTCAATTAAATTATCCTTAGCAATAAGTAGATGCCGCATATTGGGTCTTGAAATATTCACAGGAATCCATATAAATTGAATCTCCATGTTGTATTATCCAATATTACTTGTACAGATGTATAGTCTATCTTATACACACTCATTAAACCAACGAAGTAAATGCAAAAATAGAGACTTTTTTTGTAATTATTCCATATTTTGTGTCAGTCTATATCAGAACACCTTTGCCCTACAAAGGCTAAGAGCAGTATCTGCACTTTTTCAAAACAAATAAGAAGTACATGGTCTGTTCTTCAATCTGTTAAAATTTCATATGGCTAACTAATACATTTCTTAGCTAAATTTACATTTTTAGTTTGCAGTTTGTATAGAAAAGTAGAGTGAATCCAAGGCAGAGTGCAGTATCTGCCCTTACTGTCTTGATTTCACTTGCCATTACTGCATTCTGCCTTTGTTTCACTTGCCCTTACTCTAATAGGGTGTGTGTGTGTGTGTGTGTCAGGGTTTACGTTGTCCGGTAATTACCGGACATTGGCCGGAAAAAAAGGAAATGTCCGACAAAATTAAATCTCTCCGGTCAAATTGTCCGATTGAAATTGGCTAATAATCCCGTCCCCCTAACGCAATATGAATGTGAGTAAAAGCCTTAAAATGTAAGCCTATATTAAAGCAACACGTCCTTTGGCTATGTTTTTAAATGTACAGGCTCTACCATTTGACAGCTATTAAACAACACGCATAGCCTATGCTGCATTTCAAATAGGAAACATTTTAAATAGGAAGCGCACGCTTAAAACGTCCATGTTAAACAACGAACAAATGAATGAGACGGTTCAAACATGGCTAGGCCCAGGAAGACTAGCCTTAAAAGTTTTTTCAGAGGCCAGACGCGATGGATGATGATACATTGGTAACGTCTGAAGCCTCAGATGTCAGGTCAACTCCACCACCACCAGATAAAAAGCAGAAGTGTCGGGCGTATCTGTCGGAATCATGACGTTGGAAGTGGAGTTGCGGGGTTGCGGCCGCTCCAAGACACTGTCATTCTGGGTGTACACTGGACATGCAACTGTGTTCTGTACCCAAAGCGATAATAGGATATTTGACCGGCATATCATCAAAATGTCCGGAAAACGAAACCTTTGACCGGCACCATTTTTTTCTAGCGGAAACTCTTGTGTGTGTGTGTGTGTGTGTGTGTGTGCGCGCGCAGGGACAGACTGGGACTAAAAAAAAGCCCTGGACTTTCTTCTAAAAAGGCACACTGCCATTCACACTCACACACACATTAGGTGTCTATCATGATACAGTCTCACAATATTAAATGCCAGTGAAAGTATTCAGTCATATTTTACAAAAAGTAATTAACATATACTTTGACAAATATAAGCAGCAGTGTGCAAAGGTCAAAGGTTGGGTTTTGGTGTGCAGCAATGCAATATTGCTTGACATGAAAGTCTACAAGAATACCCGATTGATTTTGTTCCATTTTTACATAAATGTTTATAAATTACAGAGTTGCCATTGTTAAGGCATCAAGCAGCATCTTCACTCAAAATGTAGTAAGTACCTCCTCAATTAATATAAAAACTGAGTGATTATGATCACTTGCTACACTTACTGCAAAATGTTATTGTATGGCCATATAAGCAGTAATGCAAAGGCAAAGCACAGTATAGCCTATAAAACTACCAAATTTTGCCTAAATGTCAAAAACACAAAATGTTTAATATTTACATCACTTTGATCTATCTAATGATACCCCTTGTTGTTGAATATAATTTGATGCTTATACTTGGTGTAAGAAAAACACAAAAAGCTGTCTCAGTTTGGCATTTTTGCAGATACTGCTCTTTGGCTTTGTAGGGCAGACCTGACATACAATCTAAATAGTCCACAAGAAACCTCGAAGTGTAACCTTTCATTTGAGACCAGGATTATGCTTCTACACAAAGGGGTTCATGTGCAGTAAGCATTTGATTGTCAGTATGCATTTTGCAACCAAAAGTCCTATGAGAATCCATTTTACAAAACGCATGAGCATAACTTGGCAAATAATGGCCTAAAGCACTCATATTTTCATTCTATATTGATCTACTTTTGCACACAGCTTCACAAAACCTGGAGCTAGGGCTTAGTTGTGATTCTAAGTGATATCAAGTGACAGGGCTGAAATGTGGTCAGTTCAGAGATGGTTGTAATCTGGCAGAAAGAAAAAACTATATTCTAGCCTCTGTAACTCTGTGTCAGTACATCACACAGTGATTCTGACTGTTTCCTACGAAAACTGCAGGTTCTTAGCTTTCTATAGAGGTTAAACATTTGATGGTAGGGCCCAAAAGAAGTGGGAACAATGCCCTTGTAAGTAAGCACAGTGCAATTTCAGGCAAAAACGTTGTATTGGAATTCATGTGGTTAATCAATTAGCACACACCCTCACATCAAAACCTTTTGGATGTTATTCTAAGTTTCATGCAAAGAAGGATCAACAACCACACACCACATACTCACATTTAATTCATTTATTTGGGATGACCAATACTGATTACAACACAGCATTCCAAATATTAATAAAGAGCCCATTTGTGTCTCACACAGCAACACTGTGCAAGTGCTTACAGCTTTACAGGTAAATCAGGATAAATACATATTATCAGGGGTAGAGATTGCACCGCCTTCTCCATACATGCAGACTGCCTATGATAGCTGACACAGAGCAGTATTTGGCTATTTGCTTAGATTTTGTGCAATTTCAGGCAAAAACTTTGTATTGGAATTCATGTGGTTAATCAATTAGCACACACCCTCACATCAAAACCTTTTGGACGTTATTCTAAGTCCATGCAAAGAAGGTTCAACAACCACACACCACATACACACACACACATGCACACACCACCGCCATCACCGCCTTACATAGGCTATCCATATGGAATCATTTGGACTTCACCCATGTTCCATGTAGATAATCAAGGTTCAGCCAACTCAACAGCTTTCATCACCTCTTGTGGTGATTTCATCATGTGTAGGTTAGTCTTTCTAATCACGGTCAGTGCTTTCTTGACCTCAATTCTCTGAAGCGGTATAAAAACCCTCCAGTATCAGGACCAAAGCCCCAGCAGTTCCTGGAACCCTCAGAGTGAAGGTATGTCTCAGCTGTCATCTCATTCTCGCAACTGAATTAGGCCTTAGATATGCTGGGAGTAGTTTGACATCCAGTATTGTAATTTACAGTAATGTACAATGATACAATGTATAATGATTTGTAAAACTGTGAGGTTTAACGATACATACTGTACTGTTTGAATTTAATTCATGACATTTCAAGAGCTTTGGATAATCAAAGGGAAGGACACCCTTATTTCATTGTCTCACATGCTGATCTGAATTCTACAATCAACGAGCCATTTATTTATTTCTGTCAGTTTACAAACCTGTAATAAAGCATTATTGATTTTTTCATAAAACTCAGGTAGTCACCATGAAGCTCGCTCTGCCACTCATCTTTGTTTTGCTGACAGTTTCCCAGGGTAAGGGTTCTTTTTGCCATTCTTTGTAATGACATGGTTTTTCAACATGTGTTACAACTGATGATATTTTCTGTGATTTCACAAAGTTTTATTTCAAATAATCAAAGTTATTATATCGTTAATGTGTAGTTTTAAATTCTTAAGAAGTGAGCGCTCACATTCACATGATAAGACGACGGTATATTTCTCTGGGTCTTTGCTGCTTATCGAACCTGAGAGTTGGATTTGGTGTGCTCTGTAGGCACTGAGTCCAGGTCTCTGGTGAAGCGTGAAGCAGAGTTTGAGAAGATCACCAAGTTCTTTGAGGACCTCAGCACCACCATAACAAGCACTGCCAATGATGTTGTGGAGAAAGTGAAATCCCATGAACTGACTCAGAAGGCTGAGTATGTAACCCAATCAAGACTTATACTTCACGATTCAAACATAACTCATTTCTTGTTATATTTTGCAACAGTACTCAAATTTGATATGGATGTGTTATGACTTTGTTTGGTCTAATAGATCTATTTTTAATCAATTCCTGTGACACTGACAATGTGACATTTTGTGACAGTTGATAAGCAAGATTGCTAATGTGCCTTGCAATGTGTGTGTGTGTGTGTGTCCCTCTCCCCAAAGGGCTGCTTTTGAGGAGGCGAAGACTCAACTGCAGACCTTCCAGGAGGAGCTGGCGCCCATCACCACCAACATGCAGGACCAGATCCAGTCTCTGGTCAGCTCTGTGGAGGACATCCTCCAGAAGTTGGTCGACCGGACCAAAGCCCTGGCCGAGAACGCCAAATCCCAGCTCAGATCTCTCGCAGAATCGGCCGAGGTTCAGATCAGACCCCTGGCGGAGTCTGCCGAGGCAGAGATCAAGAAACTCGCCGAGTCTGTGGAAGCCAAGGTCAGGCCTCTGATAGACTCTGTCGAGGTCCAAGTCAGACCCCTGGTGGATTCTGCCCAGGTCGAGCTGGAGGCCATTGTCCAGAAAGTGAAGGACCAAGCCAATGCTATGCTTCAGTGAGGGACCGGCCACAAACCACATCTCTGTCACTATTTAAAAAGGACACTGAGGACATCATATTACCATCTCATTGTGAACCATAATGTCAACTTCTTTTAAAAAAAAAATAAAATAAAAAAAAATAAATAAAAAAAAGTGACGGAGTATGTGGTTCAAATGTGACATTATGCAGTCTTGTTGATGTAAGCATGTTTACAAATACTGACTGTGCTGGCTGCACAGAGGAAGATAAAACTGCTGCGGAAACAAATGAGCATTTTTTTTTTATTACACACCAGCACCATAATAATGTAACAGTTTCTTGATGAAGCATTACATAGAAAAAAATCTTACTTTTAGCCTAATCTATTGCTAACCATTTCATTCCCCCTTCATACTACCGTTGTCTAAAATATTGTCCTTATTCTCCCACTATCTAACTGCATAGCTTTGGAGAATCACACAGCAGTGATCGCCTGTGCTCTGCACAAAGGGCACGGACTTGAGTCCAGGCCCTCAATGTTCCGGAAGCCAGCATCTATGATTGTGTCCATGCAGACGCGGCAGAAGTAATGACCGCAGGGGTGTCGCCATAGTTTCAAGTGGCGCTTTCGGCCACAGCGCTGGCAGGCGCGCAAAGTTGTGGTGCAGCGTGGAGGGCTTGGCACAAGATTGTCCGAGGAAGGACAGCAGACAGCTGAGCTGGAGGCAAATCTAATCGTCATACAGATCATGTAAAAAGACAAAACAAATCTAGCTTATCTGAAATCAAACACTGCAGTGTATGTATGCACGACACGGAGCTACAAACAAGATCAGCTGTCTAACATGCTTTGTATTAGGGAGAAAACACCCAACATTCATGAAATGAGTGGGATATAGCATATATCTGTTAATCAGATTTCAACAGAAGAAAATGTAATATCCCTTTCATAGGCTATGTCATATCCCTGACCATAATTATTTAGTAATATAACGAACGTTAATTGCAAATTCACCTGTCGTTTGAATTTTGTCGTGTCAACCACTGGCAGGAAGTGAACAGAGTGATCATCGCTGTCCAACAATCTCCTAATGCTGTCCTCATTCTGGTAAGGGTAATATTCAAATCGGGCATGGAACATGTGCATCTAAAAGTAAATTAACTTGTCGAGTTAGTTTGTAAATCACAATTTGACGTAAGTGGGCTATGAAAATGCGCTGCAATTCTTAATTTCCACATAATATTTAGCTGTCCTGGCCGAAAAACACCGTGTCCAGGGCCAGTACAGGTGTTCTAAATCTGCACAGAATGTACACAGAATGTGGGAAAGGGAAATGACATCACAATTGAACGTTCTTTTTGCAATGACATTGGTGAAGCAGAGACGGTTGATAAAGCCGGTTGTATATTAAGGATCTTTGGGTGAAGCTTATCGCGTAACATCGAATCCAACTTTTCCCAAAACAACACGTCCAAATTCAAGTCAAGTCGTAAAGAATTAGCCCATGCCTCGTAAGACTATGTAGGGTACAGTTTTTTTCCAACAGAGGGCAGAGTAGGCTATGTACTTGAATGAGAAATGCCTGATGCTTTCGCCACAGAGCAGGGAGGCAGACTAAGATTTGTTGTTGACATGTGTATTCAGAACAACAAAATCACTAGTCTTCCACTCTGCTATGAACGTTAATGAGTTTGAAGAGAGAGACAGCCTATTCTGGCTTTCAGCTTGATCACCACTGAGTCCCAAGCACAACTGCCTGAGATATTATCTGTTCACTATATCATAAATGGTCTGAATAATCTGTCATGCTATTGAATTGAAGAATACTTTGTATTCATGACACTTTATTATCCTGCCATATATAATATATAATATAAATTAGTAAAATGTCCATTATTATTATCAAATAATAATAATGATGATTATTATTAAATAGCCTATGTTGCGATTGCCATTTCCCCTCATCTTTAGCCTTGGCCCACTGTTGCCAGGTTACTACGTGTGCTTAAGATGGCCTGTACTTCAGTGTTTGTTCAGTTCAGTTATGATTTGTGTGTGGACGGTGATGGTGAACTTCAGCACCTCTATCAAATAGAACTTATCTCCTCATAATGCCATTCCCTTCACCCGTTCCTCTGAAGGCTACAGCGTTTTTTGAAGGAGAAACAGGAAGTACTGACCTTCTCCTTGTATCACTGGATATGAAGAATAAATTCCTGCTTTCTCAGACCCTATCTGTTAGTTCAAAGGCATTTAAGTCAAGTTTTCTTCTCTCTGAGTCGTATTTCTCTCTTTAAAGTGTTGTGCCACAGAATGCATGCACAGGGTATGAGAATGTCTGCCAAAAAGGGACAACATAATCCAACAATATGATGATACACAATGTTATTTTGTATGACTGCTTGATTACCCTCATAAAAATAAATGAGCAATTGTATCATTCTGTTATGAGCTATAGCTTATTGTCATATCCACAATATATATAAAACATTCTTACCTCATTTTTACATTCAACCTATAATTTTTTTGACAATTCTCCTCACATTCTGTGGACAATGTGGTCAAGAACACATGGATTGTGTTTTACATTGGGTTGTGACATACTCCACTATCACTGATGGTTTGCATTCACATGAAAGAAGGACTCATAAGATGCTTGGCCATTGCATTGGCCAGAATTGAACTATGGTATGATTAGTGCTGCCCACAAGTCATTATGATGGATAATGACAGATATTAGTTTGGATAGTCAGAGTGACATTCAAAATGTCTGTTGGTGTATGAGTAAAAAAAAATAAAAAATACTGTGACACATTTTAGTTCAAATACAAAAGCAACAAACTAAAATAAAACACACATTCAACATTCACCCATGGTCAACCTTAGTCTGGAAAAGGAACAAATGTCACAAGGTTTAAGAGTGAGGCTTTTGGCTGACAGTATGGTGAATCAGGATGGAAATAGAGAGGTGACACTTTCCTGGTTGCAGCTCCAGTCCAGCGAGGATGCAGTATTTCACTGCTGCTATCACACTTGGCATTCACACACAGATGGACGCAAGCACAGACACACACACATACACACACAGTGAGATGGACAGGACTACTACAGCCAGTGCAGGAATAAAATGATCTCTACTCACCACTTCCATGCAGATTTTGTATTCGTCCAGGATATTTTTTTTTCTTGGATTTCTCCAACAAGGGGATTTGTTTGGTAGAGGAGAGGGGGGAAAAGGTGGACCATAGGCGTTTGAACCATACTTGAAAATAAAAACATAAGAAGACTAAAGCACTGACAAAAAAATCAAGAAAGAGAATAAGAGAGAGAAAGAGAGAGATGGAAAAAATCTCTTAAAAGAGTAAAGTAAGAGTAAAAGATACCTGGAGCTCCTAGAGTACCTGTGGTCCAGCTGCAGAGGTTGAAAAAGAAGGAATTTGCACCAATCTACAGAATCTGGAGTTTTCAGAGAGGAAGCGACAGGTCCCTCTGCGGCCTTAGTGCTGCAAGGATGCTAGCTGTCTGACTGACCATGTTGGACACTGATGGAAATGTTTTGTAGGTATGGGTTATGCTTTTTACTCAAAGCTGACAGACAACCCCCATACACACAGGTGCTATTCAAGGATATTGTGTAAAAAGTGACGTCAGTGAAAATTTAGTTGGAAAGCACTTCAGCATAAAAGTCCCGCCCTCCTCTGCCATTACCACTGTATGGACTTTCCCTTCATTCCTTAGTTACCTTCCCTCATCTCTCCTCCTAAGCCACCTCTCCATGATAAGGCATGTAGGAAAAACTGCAGGAGCAAGTACTTATCTAGACAAATGAATGCAATGGTGAGTCGCTTCACACTGGAACACTTCAACTCTCCATTACTCTCAGCAATGCCTCGCCACACCTAATTAATGACAGTTTAGTTTCACACACAATTTTACATTTTCCATAAAATTGTCAGTTTAGAGGTTTTCACATTTCCAGAGAAACAGGAGGAGGCTGTGAGCATCAGTGCAGGTGCTCTGCCTCTGCAACAATAGACTGCCGGCCTTGGTGATAGTTGCTAGGCGATGGAGGAAATACAATGGCCCCCTTAGAAACCAAAGGCCCTTAAATGGACGAAGGGGAACACAACAGAGTGAAGTAAAGTAGATGTATCTCAAGAGGAGGCCAAGCAATTATGTGCATATGGGGACACACAATGAAGCAAAAAGATATTTCAGAAGGAGCATTTAGTGAGGTTGAAAATGCAAAGGGAAAAAATGTAATTTGTTGAGATCTTGCTTGTGTCAGTTACACAGCACGCTCAGAAATGAACAATGGGCTGGAGAAATTCTGCATCAGTTCATGTTTTGCACAAAAAATGCTCAACTTCACAATATTTGTTGCCAATCAAATGTTGGCAGCTCTGTATTCTAGTTTGGGCTGAGTGCTTGCCTGACCATAGTCTGCCAATGCCACATTCGTACTAGTACAGCGGCACACTGGTACTGCTGCATTGCTGCAGCTGCAAAAATGTACAGTAATTTCCTGTGTATTAGCGGCATTGTGTATAAGCCGCAGGACAGTGTTTCATGCAAGTTAAAAGAAACAAAACCATATTAATATCATAACTGCCCCCGTGTATTAACAAAAAACATGTGTCTCCACATCTGTCAAATAATACCTCTTGTTGAAATTTTAGCTCAGTCTTGAATTCCTTTTGCTGAGAGAAATCAGTCTTAGTGGAGATGGCTGCTATAGATCTACCCCTCTATTAACAAACTAGGCACATAACAAGATATCATGCAAATGTTTGATTACTGAAGGTAGGAAAGAAAGGACAAACAGTGGTTAGGGCACACAGATGCTCACAGCACAAAAAATAAGTCACACATACAAGTAGCAAATCATAAATTCACAGTAAAAAAGTTGTGCTAACTTTCTGGGTTTATAAGCAGATATGTTCAATTACCACTGTAAAAGTATAAAAAATACCCTTGTTATGAAATCACATTTTTCATGTCTATCACTGGTATTTTTTTTTTAGTTGCTCACATATATACCTCTGTGCACTCAAAATTATCGAAATTAATGAAATAATTTTACTCACTGGGTAAAGAAGAAATATAATTTTCTCTGGCAAAATGTTTGGCAATTATAAAGCCATTCTTTCATTAAGTAGAGGTCAAGTCCATTAATAAGCCCTGTGAAGGCAAGTTGGACGCACACCCCGCAGATTTTTAGACAGGTCTTGACAATGGGACCAGCAGCACAATGTAAATTGCACTAAATTGCTCTAATACCATGTGCTGGGCATGAGTGGGGCTGTGGGTCTTTTATGCGTCTGAGTGATGGGCTCAACTACAAAGTGGAGACGAATTAGAGTGTGGTCTTGAAAACAGCAGAGTGCCAGAGACCGAACAAGTGTGCTCAACTGTAAAAGATTGTTCTTTTTGTTCGGTCCGTGGAGGCAGGTGCACTTTGCAAGTCATTCAGAGACTGAAAGGTTGACTCAGTGGGGAACAATATTTTAAGAAAAAAGAGTGGTTTAATTGTAGGCATTTTGGAGATTTTTTTCTTTCATTTAAGAAAATACAGGATGTAATCATGTTTGTGCCAAGTAAAATGGCAGGTGCATTGCAAATTTGTTTATTTGTTGGCTTTTCATAATAGGATTTAACTCCTGATGTCTTGCTCAGGTTTGTTTCAGATTTTAACTAGGGTTTAAATGTGAACCATCAGGTTGCAAATTGATTTAAAATTGATTAGCAATGTTGGCTAATTTTTAGCAATTATTTTCAATCCCCCTCAAATGTCCAGTTCCTGTAGAACAACTAAAACATATGCAAAGAAATAATTGCTGCAGTGGAGAGCAAGCTGAGAACTGCAAAACTTGTTTGAGATACACCATGCTTCTGCATAATATCTAAAAGCATATGTGCCTTGGGTATCTACACTGTATTACAACTGCTTACATTATATTGTGGTTAAAACTGTGGTTAAAAATGGCATGGTCCTAATGTTATGCTTTTATCATCCATAGATGCCTTTGTAGGGCTTATATTAATTGAAACCTACAATCACAAGGCCTAAGTAGGCTTTTGTAAATTTTACATTTAGGAGCAGGGTGGGCAGACCATTTGAAAACAAATATTCGTACATATATGGGGACACATCCCATTGTAAATGTGGTATCAAAGATGAAGCAGATCATCCCCTAGCGATCATGTTGTCCTCCTAGCATGGTGCATGCCTGGCCTTGCCGAAAAGATGCTTATATATTCATCTTCCCACATGAGCAGCGGGCCCCGAAGTGTTCCACTCTGTTAGGGCTCTAAATGTAAATTCCATTTCACCAGCTATTATCCTGGCCTATCTTCCAGACCTGTCTGCTCGTAATACATGCTGTTAGCCGCCCCACACTCTATCCTCCCCAGCCTCCTCCAGCCTCTGCCCAGGGGAGCCCTGCAAACTGCTTATTCAACAATCGCTTGCCATAAAGATTCCTAATGTCATTTTGGAGGCAAAGAGGCCTGTGTGGTTTTTAATTCATATTTAATGGTCGTCGAGGCTAAATAGGCCCACTATCCTAAATGAGAGCTGCATCTCTGCTCTCTTTCACTCACTCCCCCACCCTCTCTATCTCCCCCTCTCTTTCTCTCTCCCCCTCTCTTTCTCTCGTCCACTCCCCCACTTAGGCCTGATGCTTGTCAGCCTTAATAGCTTCACCTTGTCTGTTTTTCGATTTCTCTATCTGCGCACATTATAATTGGATACTTCAGAAGGAGCTGGAGCATGGGTGTAGGTAGTGTTCTGAACAGATACTGGTGAAAATTGTATCCGATAATAGTGTTATTGGTATTGTTTTTGTTGTTGTTGTTGTTGCTTACACATTTTGCGGTCCACATCCTAGGATTAATGCTGTAAAAGAATACACACAAAGTATGCACATAAAATGCACACAAGATACAGTAGATGAATGAAAACACTTAAACTGTTGCTTAGCAATACATATAAACAAAGAAAGCACCACTGTCTATGTATCCCCTTGGGGATCAATAAAGTATCTATCTATCTATCTATCTATCTATCTATCTATCTATCTATCTATCTATCTATCTATCTATCTATCTATCTATCCATGCATCTGCGTTGGAACAGTATCATGTTCAACTTTCTTCAGCTCAGGCATGTCTCTATTGATATTGCTTGGTCAGAGCTGAACAGCAGCCAACAGGTAAGATGTATGAGTTGGGAGGATAATGTCTTACCAATTCAGGCATTAAGTCACTGCATGCAAACAAAGCAGTAAGGAGGACATGAAAGTATGATCATATCTGCAAATATTGATGTCGTCCTTCTGTTCTTTGTGTGTGTGTTTGTGCATGCCTCAGACCAGACCCAGGCGCTGAAATGTAAATAAATCTATCAGGGCAAGGAGCTCCAAGATCATGTTACCACTCCTTACAATCAAGAGGCTTTTCATGTTGCCCTGGAGGGCCATTCTTGTAACGCTAGCACATGAGAGAAGCCCACAAATCATCTCTCTCTCTCTCTCTCTCTCTCTCTCTCTCTGTCCCTCTCTCATCTTATTCTATCTCTCACTCTCTCTCTCTCTCTCTCTTGCACAAGCACACAATCATACTTCCTCTCTCTTTCTTTCTTTCTTTTACACACACACACACACACACACACACACACACACACTCACACTCACACACACACACACACACACTGTCACTGTCTTCTACAAAAATATGACATCAGACCTCGGATGTGTATATATGCTAAGTGATATGATGAACAGGGGAGCAGAGATATGGGGCAGGGGGGCAGATAGGCTCCATCCATTTACTCCCATCCGCCATCTCACCATTCTTTTACATCCAACACAAACAAGTTGAAGAAGCCACACTCGACCAGCGGACTTGGTATCTGCCGTCAAGATCGATGACGGTCTCAGCCAGTATTGATCTGTCGGTGCTGGCACTGGCAGGTTCTGACCTGCCGGGCCTGACCGGGTCACGTGGCTAACCGTGCTGTTTGGACAGAGCACTTACAGAGGTCAACAACAACAGGCAAACAAAGAGCAGGAGTATTTGGTTCCAGTTTCCTCACCGAGACTGCTGTCACGAGTAGGGCCACCGTAGACCTCAGTCATGTCCTGCAAGGGACTGCATGCAGAAATATAAGAGCTATAAGTGTGCATTGGGTTCTGAAGTAATCAGTATAAGTATATAAGTATATACTCTTTTGATCCTGTGAGGGAAATTTGGTCTCTGCATTTATCCCAATCCGTGAATTAGTGAAACACACACAGCACATAGAGAACACACAGTGAGGTGAAGCACACACTAACCCGGAGCAGTGAGCTGCCTGCTACAGCGGCGCTCGGGGAGCAGTGAAAGGTTAGGTGCCTTGCTCAAGGGCACTTCAGCCGTTCCTACTGGTCAGGGTTCGTGAGCATCGTGTTCTGAATGTACTCGCGACCACAGCAGAGTGCTGTAAGAGGCAGATTGTTAGAGGGAACAGGAGTTCTCATTATTATTCCTTTGCTATGCCAGGTCTGCGTCCCTTCTGTCTTTCATTTAGATTTAGATTTCTATTCCACAACTGGATCAGTCATTTATTGTGATGAATATGTCAAGCAAGCTTGTAATAATTATTTTCCTATTCCTATTCCTAATTATTATCCAGCTGCCAGCATTAAAATATTATTGAAGGTTATTTACAAACATATTTACTGACCTTATAAATATTTCTGGATTGGAAATCTACTCTTGTGATACTGTTACATTTAGTGTTAAATGTTTTTGTGTTTTTTTGTGTGTGTGTGTGTGTGTGTGTGTGTGTGTGTGTGTGTGTGTGTGTGTGTGTGTGTGTGTGTGTGTGTGTGTGTGTGTGTGTTCAAAGCCACTTTATACCGCTTGCCATTATTTCCACTCTTTGAGTCTACTACATGTGGGGGCTATGTATGTGCCATGTTGCTTTCTCATGTTCAAGCAACCCGCTGTTTACAAGGAGGCGCATCACACTGTGGTAATTACCTCCATGCCTCCTCTTCTCTCACCTCTGTCCAGCAGCTGGAAAGGGTCCACACTTCATGCTTCACCACCAGCAGGGTGGAGGACTAAGACAGAAGGGGTTTGGCAGCAGTGTCCTGCCAAACATGAACTGTGCTGTCTGTTCCTCTGGCTTGGGAGTTTGGAAATAGGGAAGGAAACAATGACCTTCCGTAAATAGAGCATGAGCCAGCGGTGAAATGCAGTGGTTGTCGGCGGGGTATAAAATTCAACTAGGTAGCTATAGTTCTGTCAGAATGGCCGGCACACACACACACACACACACACACACACACACACACACACACACACACACACAAACACACACAAGCACGCATACACACACACCACACACACACACACACACACACACACACACACGTCTGAAGGAAGAAAGCAAAATGTTACCTCCAACACGGCTCCACCTGTGAACTACTCCCAGCAGACTCCGTGGCTACCAGTTCCCCCGCTACCTGTTGCCTGCAGCTGTGGCTGAGGGAGGAGAGAAAGTGGCGCTCATGCCGCTGAAAGAGTCCCCTTCAGATATCCCCTGACGCTAAATTACACATTCTGACCACACCAATCACAACTGGACCGGTCCTGTTCCCCTACTCTGTGTGTGGCGCCTCATTTAGTCCCACTACACCCCACACCCCTTCCCTCGCTCTTCAACTAAAAAATCCTTCCTGTCTCATGGATCGGATAAAGAAAAGGAGTCCTTGATGAAAATGTAAATTGAATACTTGAATTAGATTACACCGGATGTAATGAATAAAGTAGTCATTATTCATTCCCAAGACGCAACACAAATCGCCGCTGATTAATCATGGCATTAGTTAATGAAAACGTTCAGGTAGCTGAATAATTTAATTTGACTTGTGTCAGTTAAATTTTGATGCCCTTGCAAGTCATTTTCTATTTCATTATAAGGTAATAACAGACAACATTTTGTCTTGTGTTTACCTGAGATCAGAGAACTTAAAGAACATTTATTAGCAATGTGGATTATTCTGGAAGCATTCTGGAAGCATGATGTCTAACCCATGACCTAGCGACAGAGCGAAATGACAACAGCTAAAAGGCTTCCCAAGGGGTATGAGCTCATGGAGGAACCAAGCCTGTTAATTTATCGAATACTCCAAGACCCTCATTAAAACCATACATATTTAAAATGTGATCACGACTGCAGAACATGCGCATGAAATACTGCTTCACCAACCTCGCTCAAAAGCATGGGTTTAAATAGGAAAAATATGTTTAGATGACAAGGTCTATAATTGAGCACAATGAAAGCATGAACTGGAATGAATAGATGGAGGGATAAAATGGAGTCTACATCAATTCCATCAAGGATCATCCACCGTCGGGTTAACCAGTGAATAGCAATCGACCCTGGACCCTCTGTCCATGAGTTTACATGTCATGAACCTCCCCATTTTTCTGCTTTATGAATGGACTAGAACACAGCTCCACCACTTTTTCAGTGTGTTTTGTGCAGAGAGCACCAGGATCTTTTTATGGTAAATTTTTCTGTGGGTTGGACCCAAATACACTTCAGGGATACTAATTGATATATTGTATAGGCTATTGTTATATGGAGCTAAACTAATCATGCCAGAGTTGCTGTGTGAACTACTCCCACCACCCCTAAAGCCCCCTTTCCTCTAAATCATAACTTAAACAACAATACATCAATATTCAATAATGATCTACTCATTAGAGATATGATACCATTTGTGAATTCATTATTGGAGTGCCTTGAGATGACCTTAGGGATGTTTGTCCTAAACTGCTCTACATACATTGATCCCAGAGAAACTGTTTACAGTCAATCTGAGTAGGAGGAGCAGTGGCATATACAAGGCGAAGAGACGAGAGTGGAAAAAAATACTCTGAGGATGACGAGTAGATAGAGGAAATGAGTGTGTGTGAGATTTGATTTTGAATTGTACTTTATTGCGTTGCACAACAGCACAAAACTTCGATCAATCAGTGATGACCAAAATATTTAAAAAGCGCACCACACAAAAAATAAATAAATAAATAAATAAATAAATAAATAAATAAAAACAAGAACATCTACAGATGTTCAAAGTGCAACTTGTTGTTAATGACTGAACACTTGTTTACAACACCACAACTCTACAAAAGTCTCAAGGTCCTGCATCATTTCATAAAAACGGAAATCAACCAATACTCTAGCTTTGACTAGAACTGGAAACAAGACTGTAACATCATCGCCAGGCATTTGATCCACCTTAATGAAATTCAGTAATTTGCATTCATTCTGCCTGTGTCTTGTGTACTTAAAACCAAGAATAAAAACCTCAGTGGAGAAATCTGCACCAAATCCACTAAACAAGTGCTGCAGAATAAGGAACAAAGGCCTCAGTCTAATACACTGTGAGAATGCATGAAAAATAGTTTCTCTCTGAAAACAAAAAGGACATTCCTGACCAACATTTGGATTTAAAATTGAGACAAAAGAATTGACAGCCACAGCCCCATGAAGTATTCTCCACTGTAAGTCGGCCACTCTTTTGGCCAAAGGTGGTTTGTAAAATGCTCTCCATTCCGGTGTTCTATCTGGGCTCAAACCAAGAACAGTGCGCCACGGTGTGTCCACCCTATTCGTTAAAAATTTTTTGTTAAACACTTTCACACATGCATGGTATAACTGCTTCCCAGTAACAACATTAAAATAAAGTGATAACGGCTCCTTGGATGCAGAAAACAAATAAGCACTCTCCTCCAAATTGGGTGAGAGCACAAGCCCGGGAAAGAAATCCCCCTCATGTGTGAGAGAGAGAGAGAGAGAGAGAGAGAGAGAGAGAGAGTGTGACTAAGATGGAAAAGGAAAGAGTGAGAAAAAGAAAAAGAGAGATCCAGTCTCAGTCAGAGTAGGAGGGACTGAGACAGAGTGACCAACACACAGGCAAGGAGCAAAAGAAAGATAGACAGACTGACTGACAGACAGACAGAAAGAAAGAAAGAAAGAAAGAAAGAAAGAAAGAAAGAAAGAAAGAAAGAAAGAAAGAAAGAAAAAGAAAGAAAGAAAGGAAGAAAGGATGAGGATGAGAAGGCACGGCCATGGCTGGCTGGGTGTTCATTAGTCTTGGGGGCTAACTGCGCCTCTCTCCAGCTCCTCAAGTTTCAGTTCATCTGCATGAAGACGGCCCTTCTGGCCCGGCCAGCCGACAGAGAGAACGCTGCTAATGAGAGGGCCTGGGTCCGGTTACCTCACCCAAACCCCGCCAAAGCACCAGCCCATCGATCCCGGGTTTACCCCAGTGAGTTTCACTGACACAGACACAGGCGAGCTGCTCTGAATATTACAATTTGGGTGTTGATAGGCTTTTGTTCCTGGTAAAGGGGGAAGATGCAAATGGAAAATAGAGCCTCATGGAAAAAAAGGATGGGGCTGTGGGTGGAGGTGGGGCAAGGTGGGGGGGGGGGTCAATCTGAGACGGCAACATCCAACACCCCTGTTTGTCTTTGTAGTATATCGACCCGAGTAAGACTTTGTACTGTAGCATCACGGCAGAGATGCTGTTCTCTGTTTTTCGATAAGAGAGACTATTGCTTCTTGCATACATGGTATGTGACTGTCTGCTAAGATGAATATGAAATGGAATGAATAAATGAAGCATGCTTGTGAAAATGTTGTAAAAAAATATATTTATGACAATGTGCTTTATATTTTAATAGCAAACAGGAACCTGAGAGTGAGAAGAAAGACAAGGAAGAGAGAGAGCAATTGGGTGTTTGCTATAATGGCCCAACTGTGCCTGCTGTTCATAAAATATATTACTGTTTGACAGCAGCTCTCGCTAGTTTTGATCAAACTTGGAATTAATAATTAACCTTAAATGTTTTTGATTGCATTTGAAACATTTACCCAAGACCGGATCTGCAATGTTAAAAAATCAGACCACATATTCGCATGCATGGGCATGCAAACGATGCATTTAAATCCTTTCCATGCATTTAAATCCTGTCACGGCCAGATCAGCAAAAACCACCAGCAGAGGTACTTTTTTTGTCTACGATCGCCTCTACAGCTTGACAGCATTTTAACATTAGCATTTCTGGGGCAGATGCTGCACATGCTGCCCTTCCCCCCCCAATCCCATAATCAGTGCAGAGGGCAGTGGACAGCTCGGCAACCTGGGCAGTGGTGCCACACATAACCACTCTCCGTGTAAAAGCCTTTCCTTGTACCTGTTCCAAAAGAGCTTTTACTCAGTTTCACTCGCCTCTCTGAAGGCTCTCTAGCAGAGGACATTAAATTGAAATGTATTGAGTATTGTTTCCATGTCTGACAGGTCCCCCAGTTCCGTGCTCGCCTAGCCTGTTCTGACATCTTCTCTGCTTTAGAGAAAAAGGCTTTTATTAATCCCCAGGCCTTAAAATAAGCTCAGCAAGACATGTGGAATTAGCCATCACACAGTCATTAGAGCTGCACAATTAATTTACTGGCCACTTAGAGTACTTTTGACAAGTCTTCACTGTCTCTTCCTCTCTTTGTCTCTTTCCAGACTATGTCTTTGGGTTCATGGGCTCTGTATCTTAAAAATAAATAAAAACTAGTAAGTCAGCAGCATGCATCAGCCTACCATCTATCATCCTGTCATCTATCAGATTCAGAAGGGTTGAGAGCATGCAATAATAACAACATTAATAATAATAATAGTAATAATTAATAATAATAACAACAATACCATTAATACTACTACTACTACTACTACAACTACTACTACTACTACTACTACTACTACTAATAATAATAATAATAATAATAATAATAATAATAATAATAATAAATAGCATGGAGAGTATTTCTCCTGGACAGTGTCTGACATCAAAGCGATCAAAGCCACTCTGACTGGGCGGATGTGGTCAAGAGTCATTAATAACGGCCTCATGAACGATAGATGAATGTGTGGGATGGAAGCAAAAGTGATTAACCATGTCTTACCAGCCATCAGTCATGTCACGCGTAACAGGGAACACTGAATGGAGCCACACAGCGGCACCCGCTGAAAACCTGCGGGAGAGTGCGTCCCTTGACCCCTCTCTCACTTCTCACTCTGGACTGAGCCTGAGCTGACGGCTCTGGGGAATGCTTAGAGCCACTGCTGTGCTTGGTGGTCCCGGGGCAGTGGCGGCCACTTTCAAAAGACCCCTCTGTGCCACTGTACCGTTTCACAATCCATCATTTTATGACGTGAGTAATGGAGTTGTATTATCTGTCCATCTCTGTCTCCGTCAGTATACAGAAACACACGAATAGGAGCGCAATGCTTTTTCGGGGCAACACGTTCATTGGAGGTTGATAATGAAGGTAGGAGAGGACTTTGAGTGGGAGTGGCAAATGCGTAATTCAATTATGCTCCGCACCAATTGGCTATTTTAGTCAGCGTATCCTGTCCCCCCCCCCCATCCCCCCGCTATTATGAAAGTAACTTCCCATGGCAGCTAACTGTGGCCATCACTGAATTAGAGTGAGTGGGAGGTGGACAGGGGCCGTTATTACTCATCCATTCACTTGTCTTCAGTCTACCCTTTCAAAATGTTTCTATTACTCATGTCATGATGCTCAGAGGATATTGTTCAAATACAACTCAAATGAGGCATTTAAGGTACCAGGTCAATTAACCTGTTTACCCATCTCTAGACTTCCAGTCATGTACATTCTGAAAAATGTTCTAATGATTCAAATTCAAAGGAAATAAATAAATAAATCAAAAGGGGTAAGTGTATATAGACAGAGTGAAATAGAAGTTGTTGCTGAAAGCCTGTTTGTCAGAGGGTGATGCACGTTGCACTGTCCAATTGCAACCAACAGCGATGAAAAAAAAAAAAAATTACATTGATGCAAGCCAGTTGTGAAAGGTACTTTCCCAAGCCCCTGCCCCAGAACAGTGAGGAGAAATGCATCTGCACTTGCTATAGACAGCTTGGAGCACTTCCATAGATGGGCCTGAAGAGGCAGGATGCAGTGAGAGGATGTCCTGAGCCATCACTATGTCCTGGCTCCTGCTTCGAAAAAGGCAATTCAGCTTCTCCCAGTAATTGTGGTCAGGGCAATATGACCTTACTCCTGTCTGTAGTGACTAAGAGGCTTGAGAGTGGGAAGTGGTGGTGGGGGTGGTGGTGGGGGTGGTGGTGGTGGGGGTACAATATTTATCCTCGGAGGAATGGCTGATTCCACAGGCATGGTGCTCTGAACAACTGGGCTTTTGCTCTCTTCCGAAGTGACCCATGGCTCTGTAGCAGTGAGACCACGTTCCATTGCTTTTGCATTGTTGTGGCAGGAAGGTACGAAAAGCTGCAAAACACCTTCATGGAATTCTAGGCCTTTCAAATTTCATCAGAACATGGTATAGTTGCCCCAGCCTTGCAACTGATACATTGACGCTAGGTTATTTAACCTGATTGAATTAATCCTTTTCTGTGAGTGTGTGAGTCTTTCTGTGCCTGAAAATATGAAACAAAAAATACTGAATGCAATATGAAATCCATTTCATTGCTACGGATCAAAAGGCCTGTAGCTAGTTCTAAATCCTCCCATGTCTTTGAGCCACTTCATTGTGTTTATTGGAAAGAGAGACATACTGTACTTCCGATCTAATGGCCTCGGTGCCAATGAACCTTTGCTCTGCTACACAACAAACTTCCTCCTCTCCTCTCCTCCTCTCCTCTTCTCTCCTCTCCACTCGGCTGTTGACTGTTAACCCCTCCTTCTATGCTCTAGTGTCCAGAAAGCTATCAGTCCCATTGCTGGGACAAGTTCCACTCTGGTATGGACCCCCCACCCTCCCTCCACCCCTCCCCCGTCTTCCCCTGTCCCAACTACTTGTGTCACCCAGCTCTCCTCCTCTCTTTCAATCTCATCCTCCACTCTTTCTCTCCTCCCCTCTCTGCCTCCTAAAGGTGTCTGGTGACCACTACTCTACTTCACACACACACACATACACACACACACAGACACACACTCACGCACAGACACACACACATGCACACGCACAGAGTCAACTAATGGACCGGCTTGCCCCTCCCTCAATCCCTGACTGGGAGGCAGCAGCCCAGCGGTCCCCTGGGCCCATCCTCACTCTCACTCACTCCTGCTGCCACTGCTGCTGCTACCAGCAGTGCTGCTGCTGCTGCTGCTGTGACTGCAGTTCAATACCTCAGCGCCTGCCTGGGATCAGGACCCCCACCACTACTGCTGAGAGAGAGGAGCGACTGAGGGCCCGGCTGCTACTGTTACCACTACGACTGCTGCTGCTGCTGCTGTTGTTGTTGTTGTTGTGTGGAGAGGCCTGCCTCCTACGGAGACCCCCTGATTGAGAGATCAGTCGCACCTGAGACGGCTGAGCCCCCGCGGGGTTATGGCAGCGCGGGCAGAGCGAGCATCACGGGCCCCGGACCTGGCGCTGGTGGTGGCGTTGGTGGCGGCGGTGCTGGTGTGCCAGGCGGCGCCGGCCCAGAGCGCGTGCCCGCCAGGCTGCCATTGCTTCTTCACCTGGCTGCACTGCCTGGACGGCCGCGCTGGCCTCAGCAGTGTCCCGGCCCTGGTGCTGCAGGAGAGCGAGAACGTCACCGAAATGTGAGTGCGTTTTATGACACCAGTAAGCTACACCTGCTGCTGGAGCACAAGGGTGGTGGTGATGGTGGTGGTGGGGTGTGAAGGGTGGGTGTTGAGTGGCTGAGGTCCTCTTATTTGCCATTGATAAAATCTAATCACGTAGCTTATCGTTTCATTTAGCTGAGTGCTTCAAGTGGGTTTTGATGTCAACATGGGCGCTAAAACGCTGTGACTGTAGTTGCTCTGGGATCCGATATCATTTTTCTTGTGTGGACCTTAACCTGAAACAACAAGTGTTTTCCTAACAACTTGGCAATGCTGCTTGGGGCCAACGAAAGGCCAGGCAAAAACAGAGTTCAATCTACTGTAGGTGACTGGTATCCAATGAGTATGCATAGGGAGAAATATACTGTATGGTTATTGATTGAAATACACCCCATTTTAAAATGCACATGCTAATGTCAATGCAGTCACTATGTCATGATTTGTTCTACTCTGATTAACCAATCACATAACTGGAGGCCCTGAAGAATGTCTGGTGCTGGTTTGGGCCTATTCCAGGAATGAGCCACTTTCACAGTTCTGAATGACCCAAATGAGTAGTTGACAGTGTACCATTCAAAATACTATTCGATCAAGGATCAAGGATGTCTTTATAATCCCTGAGAGCCAATGCACACAGGATTCACCTAATACTCAGCTTGTCAGCAATTTCAGTGCCAAGATATATATAGTGCTGCAGAAGCTCAACAGCCTGGTCATGGATAACTACAGGAGTGGTGACTAGGATTTGAAGTAAATCATTAGTAATTTTAGACATGTCTATGTTCTCAACGGAAAACTGGGACCAGCCTGGGAATTCTGCCTACAGGGCCAGGATCAGGGGTTATCACAGCAAAGGCAAACTTAGCACTTCACATAATGGCGTTGGTACTCCTTTGTATACAAGACAAATAGTTGAGAGGGTGCACCTCTAGACCTATCCAGAGGAGGACAGAGGAATACCTAATGTAGTTTCCTAAGGACGCCTACATACTTTTATTTTCTGCAACTAACTGATATATCCAAACATAATTATGTTGGAGATAACATGTCACACTCACACATGTAACTTTCATTTGAGGGAGAGTGTGGTACTCCATTTATATAAATCAAATGGGATTGATGACACAATCACAGTGTTGTCATGGTGACGTCATCATGACGAGAAGCCATTCTAGAACCCATTGTGGCTCATTCATTTCCCAGCAGATGTAAGCATGATGCTGAGAAGAACAGCATAAAATAGCAAACTGGCTTGGTGGACTGTGATCACAATTGAATAACGATTCAATCTTATTTTTCACTTTTTGGTCATTCATTTGTTTTTTGGAAAGGACATGAATTCGTTTGGATTTATATTAGGGTTTCCACTGCTAGTTCAGTATAAAATGCATTTTTTTGTGGACAAATTTGTTGTCCCATGTTTTTACCCCCCCCCCCCCCCCCCCCCCCCGTCTTTATATAGTTTTCCCCTATATTCCTTCATCCACACTGTTGACATTGCTGTTGCTTGCTGTGCTTACCAACTGGGTTCCCACTCTTTGTGTTCCCTTACCTGCATGACTCCACCCAGAAAGCCTGTCTAGATGTAATACAATGAACAGCTCACCTATGCAGGAACATTTGCTTTTACCACAAGGCCAGATTGCTCTTTTCCCACACACTGGTGCGCTCAGAGCCCTAGTGTGTGAGTGACAGTAGCCAGTGTTTGGTCCAACACTCAGGAACACAACAGATACCACCGGGCAACAAGCGCGGAAGAAGGCATAAACACAAAACCCAGCAGCAAGAATTCATGAATGATGCATCAAGCTATAAATTCAATTCTGCCAATGGCCAAACGCAATGGCATGCCGGGTGCCCGAGAACAATAGATGAAATATTACCCACTTGGCTCGATCCAATAAGCAAAGGGAGTTTATGATTCCCATCCCACCTGCCTCGTAATTAGATTACAGCTCTTCGAGTCAATCTGACACAAATAAATATGTTTGTGTTTTCTGTGCCTCACACTGGTCCTAGTGCCCGCGGACAGGGTGACAACAGACATAACAGCACAGCCAAACAACCTCAAAGGTTGTTAGTGAGCCTTTGTTTTTTTTCTACGACCACATAGTGTAGCTCAGGAAATTGAAACCATTATGAATTATAACAGTATCACAATATTTTTTAAAATATTCCATTTGTTATTTCACCCCCAAGACCCGTATTTAGGGGAGGACTGTACTAATTGCTGTAATAAGGACCAATGCTGATGCAGGAGGTTTGGGGGGTTGTAAATGGACTGTGGTTCAGTTTAATATCACACAAATGATGATGGTGATGGTGAAGAGTGATGTGGGGCCGCAGTATAAGGCTCTTATGGACGTGATGGCCGTCTCCCTGTGTGCAACGAACTGGGTAATTGTCAGGAGAAGGGCGTTGTGCTCTCAGCGTTCGTAGTAGAAGAGATTTGGAAGCTCTCATAGGCCATCCAAACACACCAATTATGGCAAACCCTCTCAAAATGACAGATAAATGGGAAAAAAAAACACCACCCAGGTGCTCTCTATCCAGCCTCCATATGCACACCTCTCCCTACCTCTGTTGTCTGTTGGTAGGATTTTCTTTTACTCTAACCAGGCTCATTTTGGCTACAGGTTTTGATAGGCTTCAACTGCATCCGATTACACTAAAAGGTTACCTCTAAACGACAGCAGTGGTGCCAAGTTCCACACTGGTCAATCGTTACGTTTTTAATCATAAACTGAAACGTGCACAGCATCATGTCTGCAGATGTTAACAGACATATCGGAAACCACATCCCAATGTCTCTCTATACACAGAGCGCTCAATAGGGCTGGTGGCTACAACTTGAAAAAGGAGAATGATTCCCAGCGGGACGTATTGGTCCCACCCCTCTGAAATATAATGTCTAATCAGCCACATGCCTCATTAGGTCTTTGCTTCTAGCAGGGTCTAACTAAAATGAGGGTATATGGGGCTCCGGCACACAAAAGCGAGATTATGGACAATAGAGCACTCTGTGATAACAGGGAATTTGATTTGTTCTGTTTCGCAGAAATCTATTTTTATGATTATGCTTTTAGTTCTTGGCAGACACTTTTGTCCAAATCAACTTACAATAACATCAATACACATTTACATTAGCATTAAAATGAACAGTTTAAAGTAACAGTTTAAAGTAATATCTTATGACCTAAATAAAAGAAATACCAATATTAGTAATAAACTAAATAAAATGTAACAGAATCATAACAATAACCACAATCATATACAGTACAAACCATGACTTTGAGTCAGAAAGCAGCAAAAGCTTACCTAGCAACCATTTGAAATAAAACAGGCTGAAGTGCGCATCCCTGCTGTGCGCTGTTGGAGAGATTGAGAGGTGGTTGATTTAAGTGCTCACTTCGACTCCTTAACTCTGGACTATCAACTCACAACAATGTTGCTTGCATTTACTGTATATATAAGGGTTGCTTGTTGCTTTGTGGCTGCTGTTATCATTGTTTTTCTGCTTTTTGTGATTGGTGACAATGCTAAACCTTAATGCTAAACTATGCTGTGTTGTTGTGGACAATCATATGAGTCAGATCAAACACTTGCACTGTGTCACCGACCAATGACACTCACAGTGGAATCTACTGTATGGCTGGTGAAGGTTTTATTGTTTGTTTTGATAATTTTGTGTTGGTAATTTTGAATAATTTGTTTCCCTAGAGTCATTGAAAAAGAGCCTGAACTGAAAAATATCACAGAAATTGATCTCGCCAACTACAGGGAGCTGAAGAATCTGTAAGTGTACTATCTTCTTATGAATTATAATGTTATATAAAATGCACATGTTACATACATGAATCATCAATAATATTACTGGTATGAATCTTGTGAATTTTAACTATTTCTTGAAAAATGATACACCAATCTTGCGCTCTTTGGCCTAAAATGAAAAATCTTAAAGTTAAAACAACCAGTGTAATTATGTGCATAGATTGTGCACTATATAGT
The DNA here is from genome assembly GCF_018492685.1 of Alosa sapidissima. Taxonomy (NCBI): domain Eukaryota; kingdom Metazoa; phylum Chordata; class Actinopteri; order Clupeiformes; family Clupeidae; genus Alosa; species Alosa sapidissima. The sequence goes on from NC_055966.1 coordinate 8,964,445, forward strand.
TCAATAAAGACAATGAAAACACACAAAATCAGATTTTAGGATTTTAGGAGAGCCTTTCAAAGGCCGGATCATACCATTATAGATGTATCCGGTTGAGCAGAATTCATTGTAACGTCGGACTATTATATCAGTGATTGAAGTGATATGATCAATCATCAGTTGACACAGTTCCTGAGTGGTTGAAGACTTCCTTTTGATGTCTGATTTTCCCTCCACCCAGGACGGTGACATCTTGCGGGTTGGAATACATTTCTGTCAATGCTTTTCAGCACAACCTCAAGCTCCAGTCTGTGTAAGTGTCCTTGTCCTTACAAAGGATTGTCTTTCTACACCTTGTTCCCAACAAGCTCTGAGCTCCATGGTTTGCACCTGTCAATCAGACACTTCCTTCCCATTATAAATCCTCCTCAATTTAATACAATTATGCCAAAAATGACTAATTATCTGAGAACTCCAATATCTTTTGAAATGATCAATTTTTTGCTTTACATTTACATTAAATAAGCTGTTCCTTACACTGATTCCAATCAAGTTTGCTTTGCACAGCATGCAGTCATTTGCATTGCCTACACTTGCACACAAGGCATTATCTTGTATCTCAGTTGTATTGTAGGGTTGTTGACCCTTATCGCCACCATCTTGTAACTGGTACTGTCCTGCTTGTGTGACATGCCTGGTGTTGTGGATCTGGGGAAGAGAGTGGTCGGGTAAAAGCCGGGGGGAACAGGCTGAGAGGGGGCTGAGTTTTGGGGTTGGGGTGGGTGGTCGGGGAGTCTAGAGAAATTGGAGAAGACATCCAGCAGTCACCTTTTACTCGCTCACGTTGGCGTATTATTGACATCTGATGCATAATAAATACACTCCACTAAGGGGTCCATTATCGCCTAATCAATATTTCACCGAGGGGGGAAAAGAGAGGGAGAACAGCTGTGCCTCTGAGATTGGGAGGACTGCTCTGGAGAGCGTGGGGGTGGGATGGGGGTGGAGAGAGAGAAGGATACAGCTCAGATGGCCACACTGTACCGCACTGTATGGGGGGTTGTATCAAAATGGAGGGAGCATCATCTTAAGTGCCAAGTCCTCCGTCTTTCATTCTTTTGTTTTTAATTACATTGTTTTTCACTCTTCCTCAGAGAACCTCCTCCCTTACCACTCCACCTCTCTCCTCTAAGCAGCTACTATTCCCAGCCAACCCACACACACACACACACACACACCCCATCCCACTCCACCCCACGCCATCCTACCCCATCCGCCGGGAATGGCAGAATCGAGCTGTAATGTGATAATAGATAGGCCCTGGTGACCAACCCATCTGACACGAACTTTTGGGAGCAACGAAAACAAATATTTGAACCCCCTGCTGCCCCCCATTACTGCTGCCACAGAGAATATAGATCAGCCATGTGGCAGCGCCATCGCTGGCAATGTCGTCTGTCATCTCTGTAGGTTTTTTTTAAAGATCTGTTTTCATCCATCGGCATAAAAGAGAAGCATTCCGACTCAGACTGCCAAGAAAACCACATGGAAGCAGAGGGATCTATCCACTGAATACATTAAGACTCAAAATTCAATATTGTATTTTAAGAAATTGCAAAAACGATTTATCAAAATCTATTGACCATTAAAATATATGTAGCATTTATCAATAGCCCAATAATGTCATGCAAAAAAACATTTCTTTCCTATTTCAACTAAATGAATTTATTTGTTAAAAAATATTGATTAATATATGAAACATTGTCAACTGCATAATTATAAAATTATGCCCCCCATTCAATTTGAGGATGCACATTTAAATGAGGATTAAAACAATAGGGGCTACCTCATGATTAGCAAACAATACAGTTTAGAAGTTTTCATCAGAGGCCTTGTGGTTACTTTTCCTGTCAAACACCTGGAAGTGCAAACTTCATCCAGTCAATTAAATCCTGGCACCATGATGTGCATCTAGGGCCAAGTCTCCTATGGCTCAGAATTATGTGTTGGAGCTAAAGGCTAATTCACTAATGTGGAGAACACACGACTGCATGCCAACATTGTTCAGGAATGTAGCACTTGATGTGAATGATTACCTTTCATAAGTGATTAGATGTCTTTAAACTGCCAATCCACCCATAAACTAACTCTTTGAGGTAAAGACATTTTTTAAAACAAAAAACTTTGAGGTATAGAAGTTCATGACTTGACTTTAACATAGTACTTAAACAAGTAATGCTAAACTTTATTTTTTTTTATGATGTTGAAACACTTGGAGTAAAAATGGGTAAAATAATTCACCCACTTTGCTGTTTTTCCTAACAGGAATCTGGCTTCAAATGAGCTCAGACACATCAGCTGGAAGGTCTTCCACCATCTTCCCCTTCTGAATTTGTAAGTCATATTTAAAACAATGTAGTTCATTTTGATGCCACGGGAGTCTCTGTCATTGCCAATGCATGCCAGGACTTTGTATTACACAAGAAACAATACTGAAAATACAAACAATGTTATTGTTGTTGGTATGAGAATGACTCTTTTCGTTGGTTTTAGATGAATTAGGTCCCCCCTCCTAATAGCTAAATGGGTACCCAATGTGTTGGAAATTTACTACATTGTGTTACTTTGTCAACTTCTGTACTCAGCTTTCCAGTGTTGAAATATACATGATGTAACCGAAACACATTTTAAGACAAACACTTTCTGTGCTCATCCAGTACAGAAGCATCCAGTGTGTTGAAATTCAGTGCATTTGAAACTGAAATACTTATCACTCACACACAGTCATACCACAAGTCAGAACTGATATACTGCCAGGTGGATGTTATGTTTATATCTCACCAAACACAATGGCTGTCTGTCCTCTCGTTTGACCATAGGGTTTTGAGTTACAACCCACTGGACTGTTCATGTGACCACCACTGGCTCCAGCAGTGGCAACTGGGTGGACGTAGTGACCTTGACAGTCAGCCTGTGACCTGTGTGTCCAATGGGACAGTTACTCCACTGGAGTCCCTGACCATAGAGAACTGCAGTAGGTTGACACTACAGCTTGACTGTCCATACAGATGCATGTAGAGAATAAGGTGGCAGTAGATCAAAAGCCAGTAGATCCTTTGATTTCCATTCGGATTTTCTGCTATGCCTGATTGTGAAAGTATGCTGCTGAGTCACATGTCCATATGTTGTGAGGTTTCCTGCATTTGTGAATATTATACAGAAGTTAAAGAGTGGTCATTATCTAAGGCCCATTAGGCGTTCACAGCTACAAGATGTCTTCAACAAAGCTTTCATAAGGTGTATTACTTGGCAGGCGTTCCCGAAGTGGCCATCCAGGCATTCAGAACGAAAGTGCAGGAGGGAGGGAACCTGACGTTTGTTTGCGAGGTGACCGGCGTGCCCACACCCTCCGTCAGGTGGAACACGGCGCAGCTCCACTCACACTACACCTGGGAGGTACGAAGCAGCGGGCCTACCCCAGGGCCACACATTCGTCCACTCAACTGCTTGATTGTAGAGAGCACGCCAGCCTTTTGGGAAATTAACTTATTTACAGTAGGCTAACTGCTATAACCTACTTCCAGTGAATTATGCTAAGTTAGGCTAACAGTGTCAGACTGGGTTATTGCAGGGTATGTCTCCTCTTATCTAACTCCGGGTAGACAGTACATAAGCTAATATCGCAAAAACGTGGCATGTTGCGATAAAACATTTCAGGACAGTGCTCATGTGAATACTGAATGCTACTATTTTATGATCTTCCCAATGATAAGTATACATATACTTATAACTAATAATAATAATGAAATGGTACACGATTTACAATACTATGCTATACCATATAACCATTTCTGCAAATGTTGTATTGCTAGATGCCATGTAGATGCTTTATTCACTTCTAGTCTGTGGTGTTTTCAGAGGAGACTGTGGGGCTACACTCAAGAGCTGGTCCTCCACCTGGTGAACGTGTCCTCTTGGGACAACCTCCATAACCTCACCTGTGAAGCAGAGAACAGGGCAGGGCCGGGCAAGGCCATGGTGCCTCTGAATATTGAATGTGAGTCTTTGAACAGTGTTACAATATATTTAGAAACCTGGGTGGCTGCAGGCATTGTATGTATTCATAAAAGCACAGTGGTGTCTGAAGAAAGGTTATTATAGCCCTCTTTCAGTTTTTAGCTCTTCTTTGTTGGGACACAGAGGGCATGTTTTCCCATTGCAAATGCTTGATAATGCTGTAATTGTCAAATAGCTGGGGAGAAAACAGTGTTTGACTGGAGACAAATGTATGGCCATCAAGGGACAGATAATTAATGTCAACAAAATGGGAGAATAACAGTCATCAGATCTTATTTGAGACTCCACTAATGGGCCTCTCCCTAGTAGTCCGGAAAACATAATTGTCAGGGTTGACTGGCAGGCAGCAAGTGGCGCAAGCTGCACTGATCTATCAACATAAAACCCTTTAGTGGACAGTGTGTCATTAACAACCTCCTCATAATTACCCTTAGGATCAGTTGGACTCTTCCTTGGCCTCAAAGCACTGACAAAAAACAATCCCACTGTCTCCATTGCCACAGTTGATGTGAAAATGTGTTTGCAAAGTTAGCGGTCAGGTGGTTTCCATGATAATGTCATCCTCCTTTCTTTCACTTGGATTCTTTGGCAGTTGAAATATAAAAGAAATGCTCCAAGGGCTCATCTATTTATATTAGGGTCACGCTTGTGCCACCCTGAGACTGAGGCAATCTCAGAATATGACATTAATGTCTTCTTGGACTCCTTGCGAAGCACTTTCTTGCGTAGGGTCACGGGTTAAGAGCAGTGAAATGGTCGTAGAGGAGTGACTCTGCTCCTGACATCAGCATGTTCTTCGATCTAAAAGAGCCATTTCCTGTATCCCACGTTCAGTGTGCTTCCAGGTACCTCTTGTGGTCAGGTATAGGCAAGCATAGGATTCATTATTCATGCCAGGTCAACAGGTTTACAGTGCCGATGGACGACATTGATTCGTGGAAAAAGCATATATGCTTTATAACATATAGCTCACACCCTTGGGTTCGAGTGACTTTGGGGTTCAGACTGAACTGAGATGAGTATGTCTTTGAGGAATTGTCTGCTGATTCTGCAAGGCAGAATTACAGGAACTTTTTATTACTCAGTTTTTAATTTGTGCCAATTAGTTGTGATATTGAGGGGCAATTCTGCACAATAGAGCTAATCAAAGAACAGAAATAAGCACAGCATGAAAAACAGTAATTTCTGCGGCACCTTTGGAACTGTGGAATTTGAGGAATCACTCTGATACTCAATGCATGAGCATTCAATTTGTTACATCTATTGTATACTATAATCACAACTCAATATTAATGACTATTTATTTTCATATATTCTTTATATTCTTTAAGTCCTATTGTAAAGCACCATGTTTTCACTCAACTAAACACCATCCCACCCCCACTGCAGTTGCAGTGAGAATCCTATTTCTCCGTGACCCTGAGCAGCAGCATCACTGGTGCATCCCGTTCGCGGTGGACGGGAACCCGGCGCCCAACATCCGATGGCTGTACAACGGCTCTGACCTGACCTACAACGAGTACACCTACATGCAGCTCATCCCCGACTCTGAGGACGGCTCCATCCTGCACGGCTGCCTCTTCCTCAACAAGCCCACCCACATAAACAACGGCTACTACACCTTGATCGTGAACAACACCCTCGGCGCGGACAATGCCACGACCTGCGGGAAGTTCATGGATAACCCTTTTGATCCAGAGGATCCAGAGGGTATCATTTTTGGTGAGCACATAGGGTTTTTTTTTTTAAGGAAAAAGCAATGCAATATTTCTTCACATTATTATTGTTGTGTCGGTTACTGACAATTATGTTTTTCCCCACTCAATTGACACATGCCAGTCAAACCAAGTGAGTCTTTTTAAAATTCTATCAAAGATAATGTGTGCATAAAAATGTGCATGTGCCGAAAACTGATTATTTAACTGATTATTTAGTCTACAAATATTATCTCTGCAAACTTTTAAATACCACAAAATGAAAAAAATAATGAAACATATGTCTTCTAAAATAGACTGTTGATCAATGTAATGATCAATATAATTGTGTCTATTTCCAAAAAAAAAAAAAAAAAAAAAATACATTTCTTCCCTACAGCCCCAACCAACCAATCACCAGAGGAAGTGACAGAGAACTTGGAAAGCAGGGTTTTGGGGGTAAGAGCACATCAAAGAAACAAGGGATCATAAAATAGAGATACGCGATATGGCCATACTGAGTGTCCTTAAACAACTCTTTTGTCTCCATAAGCAGGTATCTCTAGCGGTCGGACTGGCTGTGTTTACCTGCACTTTCCTCCTAATCATGGTGCTGGTCATTAACAAGTGTGGCCAACATTCCAAGTTCGGCATCCACCGTAAGTCCACAGTGACACAGGCACACACATACATACAGCACATTTGTTTGACAGAAATGTTCTTTACCTGAGACAAATGCATGCTCTGCTAAACCATCAAGGAATCAGTTTGAATCTATTCATAATTAAGCCCCCTTAAATGCTTAGTTTCAAGCATGAAATACAGTAGTTTCAAATAAAAGCTGTGATGCTGTAATTATACCATATCATTGAGACAAACAAACTAAACAACAGCTAGAGTAAATCAGTGAAATTGTTCATTTAGCCCCTGAAACAAACAATACCTATCTTTAAAGTAGCCTTCAAAATATGTGATAACGTAAAAAAAAAGTCTCTCTCTCTCTCTCTCTCCCTCTCTCTCTCTCAACACAGCAGGATCTGAAATGGTCCTGATACAGGCATTGTGTATAATGCAAAGGGTAGTGGCAATATATGATTTCCGCTAAGCTGTAACTTTGCACACTCCCAGTCTAACAGCTCGGCAAAGTGCCTGCCAGGTCTTAATTACAGCATGCAAAGTAAATAGCATCAGGAGCCACAGGCTGAGAAAGGCCATTAAGGGAGACTGATGGACCCAGGCTTTTTCTGGTCCACTCGGACTCCCTCCTAAACAGCCTAAGTGGGTCTGATTGCCTCTCTACCCAACTTATTCCCACTGCTGTGCCTTTCTACCAGGGCTCCGACAGCCTGTGGTTCCCGGTTGAGAGGGATTTATGATTATGGGGTGGAACTTTTAGGGCTTTTTTTTAAATGTTGCCAGTCACTGGTGAGATTTTTGGCTTTAGATATAAACCTAGTTTGATATTTTTTGAAAATACCCCAACTGCCAACACCTGACAATGGTCATTACGACTCACTCCAGTGAACTAGTTCACATGTGCCATCTGTCAATATGTGTCATACCTACATTCTCTCAGGCTTTGGAGAAAAGAAAAACGTAACATGTCTAAAGAAGGTTGCAAGTGAAATTCAAAAGGGGAGAAAAAAATGGCCCTGGATTTGAAAAGAAATAGTTGGAAATCTATTCAATCTCCTCCACCCAATGGTTTTCATTAAAACAGGTTCGTCGGTTCTAGGAACGGAGGACGACCTTGCGGTGTCTCTGCGTTTTATGAATTTTGGAGCCAGCCCCCCATCTTCAGATGAGGGGACACTGGACTCTGGCCTGTCCAGCTTCGTAGAAAACCCTCAGTATTTCTGTGGAATTATCAAGGACAAAGACATGTGTAAGTGTGCAGCACTAAAATGAAAGAATGTCACAATCAAACTAAATAACCAAATCAAATCGCCAACTCAACTACAACAGAAAGATTCACAAAGAAAGATTTACCGGCTTTTTTAACACAATAACTCTGCAGGTGTTCAGCACATAAAACGGCAGGACATCGTGCTAAAGTGGGAACTCGGTGAGGGGGCATTTGGAAAGGTCTACTTGGCAGAGTGTGCCAACCTAAGCCCTGACAGTGACAAGATGCTGGTAGCCATAAAGGTAGAGTACTTCTCTCACTCTCTCGAATGAATTTATATTAGAACTTTCATTCATTTGTCTTACTTTTACATATCTGAGTTACAATAATTTGTGTCAAGTTAACATAAATATGATGACAATGGCTTCCTGAAGTCTCTGTTCAATCCAAATAGCTCCTCAATATTTAGAAATATAATATACTCCACTTGACTTTCCAAGTTTAAGTTTGACAAATGTATACCTTCTCCTGATGACTTTCACCAGACCCTGAAGGATGCTAACGAGTCGACACGGCAGGACTTCCAGCGTGAGGCCGAACTGTTGACAGTGTTGCAGCACGAGCACATTGTGCGCTTCTACGGCGTGTGCACAGACGGCGAGCCCCTGGCCATGGTCTTTGAGTACATGAGACACGGGGACCTCAACCGCTTCCTTAGGTAACCACAGACCCCCATCAATGCCCCCTCTTGACCAAGAGCCAAACCATCCGGCTGACCTCCACAGACTAAACAAAGTGTTGGAGTGGTCTTGGGTAATTATCCCAGAAGTATTGGGTGCAAGGACACTGAATGCAGCCGAGTACAGACTCACAAGAGAATGCGTTCAATAAGTCCTCATCATCCAATCCCCCCCCCCCCCCTTTAAAAAAAAAGAGTGCTTCAGTTAGAGGCCTTGGTGGAAAAAATCCTCCAGCCTTTTGTCAGCCTTAAAAAGTTTGTGCTGTTATCAAATTGATCCAACCATAATATAAACCAAAATAAATATTATTTGAGTCCTCATAATTGGTCAAAGTAAAAACTTCTTCTCTTTCTAATTAAATGCATTTCATATGTCTCTCACAGACAGTAGTTTGCCTGACAACTACATACACAAAAAAATGATCCCCTTTTGAAGTGGTCAGGAAATGTAAAAAAAAAAATTAGCACTCTCACATCAGTCCGCCAGTCGTCAGTAATCCCTGGACGCCATAAAGATCACAGAGCAAGAAAGGTAGGAGTCTGGACGCCATAGGCAGAACAGGCCAGGCCATATGTCCTGTATGTGTCGCCCCAGCAAGACGCCATCCATCTCAACTGGAGCCGGGGTGCCAGGTGTCCATGGGGCCAGATTGGGGATGGGGACCCATGCGCGTCCGCGCGGGGAGGTGGAAATCACATTTTCCAGTAGTGGACAGTTTCGCTAGGCCTCTCCAGCCTCTTGAAGCAGCTGCCTCTGCCCTGCCACCTGCCCCTTAAACTAATAGTGATAACATATTGAACTTCCTGAGCAATCAGAGAGGGAAGCCAACAAGTGGTAGGAGTGGAGGAGCTCTATGAGGATGGATGGGGGCGCATCAGGGGAGACGCATGGAGACTGCCCAATGACAGGGGGGTTTAGTCGGAGGCACAGCAGCAGTGTAGGAGTGCATTAGGAGTTTGTTTGAGAAAGACTTCATTAATACATCCAGGAATTGAATTATGGCAAATGAATGATACCGCTAGGACGAGCTTAATGTTGTGTGTTCATACATTAGCACAAAATGGCTTTCCACTGGCCTGAGATGGCCTTGCGCAGCCGACCAACCCACTCATCCCCTATACAAAGGACATCTGCACAATCCCCACAGCTGCTCTTGTGCAATGTAATTGTGTCGTGCCTGTCTGTTAAAGAGTGTACAGGTCAGAGTGAGTGACCTCTCCTTCAACTATCCCCACCCACCACCCTCTCCTCCCCATTCCACCCTCCCCGCCCTGCTTGCTTCTTCCCCCAGGGCTCACGGCCCTGATGCGCGGATCCTTGATGAGGTGAAGATGCCCCCGCTGGGCCAACTGACCCTTCCCCAGATGCTCCAGATCGCTGCCCAGATCGCCTCGGGCATGGTCTACCTGGCATCCTTACACTTTGTCCACAGAGACCTGGCCACTAGGAACTGTCTGGTGGGAGAGGGCCTGGTGGTGAAGATCGGGGACTTTGGGATGTCAAGAGATATCTACAGCACAGACTACTACAGAGTGAGTAAGGCATGGACACTTGTGGCTGCAGTACTTTGCAATAATAAAAATGAGAATTCATATGCTTGCCAGTTGTGATATATATATATATATATATATATATATATATATATATATATATATATATATATCCATGAGAGCATTAATTAATGAAGAATTAAGAATTAATGTCTTCCAAGAAGCATAACTTATCGTCAGTAGTTAGACCATACTAGCACAAAATAACCAAAAATGCATGAATTTCTCCAGTCAACCCCCACCTTGGAGTTATTGAATGTTCCGTAAACGGAACATTCGTAATGTACAGTGAGCGCACAGTTCATGTCCCTCAGTGTAGCTGATGCTAACCCAATGTGTCCAGTTCATGTCCCTCAGTGTAGCTGATGCTAACCCAATGTGTCCAGTTCATGTTCCTCAGTGTAGCTGATGCTAACCCAATGTGCCCAGTTCATGTTCCTCAGTGTAGCTGATGCTAACCCAATGTGTCCAGTTCATGTCCCTCAGTGTAGCTGATGCTAACCCAATGTGTCCAGTTCATGTCCCTCAGTGTAGCTGATGCTAACCCAATGTGTCCAGTTCATGTTCCTCAGTGTAGCTGATGCTAACCCAATGTGTCCAGTTCATGTTCCTCAGTGTAGCTGATGCTAACCCAATGTGACAGGTTGGCGGGCGCACCATGCTGCCCATTCGCTGGATGCCTCCGGAGAGCATCATGTACAGGAAGTTCACCACGGAAAGTGACATCTGGAGCTTTGGAGTGGTCCTATGGGAAATCTTCACCTATGGAAAACAGCCATGGTATCAGCTCTCCAACAGCGAGGTAGGCCTACTAGTCACTATTATACAACTTTGTGACACTTGCAGTTTCTGAACAGGTTTGCTTAGGACTACTAGGCATACAGATATATCGTGAACAAGTCAGTAGATGTGATAGGTTACTGTATTTACTTCATATAGAATTACCTCGTAGTACACTGATCTGAAGAGGCAGTGCAGTGGGATCAATAGCACACATAAGTATTATGAGCGATCCTGAGCTTTAAGATTAAAGCGCCCTCTGAAGTGGACTTGGGTGCGACCACAACTGCGCCATTATGGGAATGAGGCCTCTCTTCTTTCCAGTGGGGGGTAGATCACTTTTCCCCTTCACTCAATCCTAATCCGATTTGGCCTCATCTTCGCCCCTGGGCCGACGTTGTTTAACCTCGTTAACCTAATCCTGCCTGGTTTATGATAGACGCCCCTAATTATGGCGCGACAGATTACGAGCCGCATGGATAGACTGGCCATGACACCCCATACAGGGCTGAGCTGGAGGGGCCCAGACATTTTGGACAGGGAGGTCAATATGAATCTTTGCTAATTTATTGCCATGATTGAAAGCCCATTTTGGAGCACTCCATAGTACTGCTGAGAACCTCTCAGTGTTATTTCATTACGCCAAGGGTTGAGGTCACTGCTCCCTAACTGCCAGTCCAAGCAGTGGGGTCTCAAATAAGGTTTCAGATCATTACCATGTCCAACCCTTGACAGTGATAGATGTTCTCTTGATACACAGTTGTATGAGAGACTAGATTCAAGTATTAGCAAGAAACATTTTTCAAGCAAATCCATACTCATATACACATACAGCACAATAATTTCCAAAGTTATCAGGGCACTGAAGCTATATTCAGCTCTTCCTGATGTGAGTGTCTTATTGTCCGCCTCACAGGCGATCGAATGCATCACCCAGGGCCGGGAGCTGGAGAGACCACGCACGTGTCCAAAGGAGGTGCACCAGCTGATGCAGGGCTGCTGGCAGAGAGAGCCCCAGCAGCGGCTGGTCATCAAGGACATCTATAGCCGCTTGGTGGCCCTTGTCAAAAACCCCCCTGTCTACCTGGACATCCTGGAGTAGCACTCTCCATTGTTGGGAGATGGGCGAATAGGGAATTGGGGGGGGGGGGGTTTGGAGAAAGAGAGAGCTGGAGCTGGACCAGAGGAGAATGAAAACAACTGAAGTGGAGTGCAAGATCTTGTCGTTCGTATATCAGCCACCGTCGATGAAACTCAAGACTGTTGAGTGTGTGTGTGTGTGTGTGTGAACACAAGTCAGATATGCTGTGCTGCTTTGGCTCTGCTGTTCCTAGCCTTGTGTAAGCTGATGGGAAAAGAGTGGAAAGACCTGTCGGGTTTGTTATGACAGAGGATTAGATATTTACCTGAAGAACAATCCAAAATATTTACGTGAGTTAGGAGGCCAGACTGTCTGATGAGGACCCGCCAAGAGATCAATTTCAAATTGGTTGCCGTCAATGATGAAGTCTTCTGTGAATGTCACTCTTTAAAAGGTACTCTTCCCCAATGAAATTATTTGAGGATTTTAAAAAAAGTGTCTTACATGAAGAAATGAAAATGAAATGAAAATAGCCTAACTATTATACTGTAAATATCAGTTTCCCCACTGGGGGGAAAAATAAGAAAATTATGAGTCAGTGTTTAACATATTGTGCCAAGTTGTTCGCACAAACCAAAGTCTTTTTCCCATTTGCTATGTTTGTCTTGCAATTGTGGATACATTAGTAATATGTACTGTACATGTGACTTAAGTAATTGCATGTATTTGTTTGTTTCAAAAGCTCACCGCTCTCAAGTAACTGGCGCTCCCTTTGCGCCAGTCACCGTTAGAGGCCACTCCCTGTTGTTTTTTAAATTGCTTTCATTATACAATATGCTGAACCATCTAAACCTCTCCAGAATATAAGAGACAGCAGCAATAATGGATGCAGAGAAGCATTCTGATTCTGCAAAAGACACAAAAAAACAGGATCTTCAGCATACACTCGAGTTGTCCTTTACTGTTCCTGTTTCATGCCGTGAAGCATTGTTCTGTTTCTTTGAGGAGCTTTGCACTCCAAAATCCAAAACTCAGAATGCATTGTACCATATATTTTGTACCATTTCATTTACACTGGTCATGTTAATGTTTATTTCTTGTCTTTTGGAGACACTGGATACAATGGCATAACACAGGAGACTGCCAATCAATAGTTATACATAAATATTCACATTTTGAATGTTCAGTTAAGGCTTAGATTATAGACTACTCCTGGAATGAAGAATGTATTATATTAGATTTATATTTGATCTTAACATTGTTTTTACCCTTTTGGATCGAAATGAAGAATAGGTAGGATAAATAAGATAGGAATCAGAATCGATAGGAGTTGGTATCGATAAGCAGAATTGGGATCGGAATCGGAATCATTACAATTTCAATGATACCCAACACAACCCTAAACACAGTGAGAAGATGTTATTTTCAGTTGTCGAAAGTGGTGGAGATACTTGCGTAAATGATGCATACCGGTACTTGATGCGTAGGTGCTTTCCTGCAGCACAGGGTAGGCGCACTTAGTGAGGGCTCACAGGGACAGCAGGGGCATACGTTACACCCCTGACTAGATAACCATGAGTGCTGCAGGCTACTCAAATGCATTATAATGTGCATAATATTGCTACACGTCCTTAAAGTATACATGTTTTTTTTTCCGAAATCTTGCTTCATTTGCTACAGTATGTCAGTGTTTTATTTCTGTCAGTGCATAGTGTTCTGATGATGCGTGATGGCCTCGAACCTTAAATATTTATCTGAGCAGGTTTCTCACCACGGCAGTTTGCATTCTTCAGTGTCATTGTAAATACTTAAAAGAACAATTGTGTTGTGTGAAGCAACATGCCGTTAAGGAAATGCACATTTTGTCAAGGCAACAGTCAGTATTATGTACATATGTACAATTACTTATAAATTAATTTTCTAAATGTAGCCTTACTCTTAATACTGTTTACACATGCTTCTCCTTTTGGAATCCTTTTCCTTGTGCAACTTTTTTTCATTTTGTCCAGCTTATGATCCGTTTGTAATTACTGTATAATAGACCCTGTTATTTGAATAAATGTTCCATCAGACTAAGGTGATACATGAAGAATACAGAGAGCTCTCACTCCAAACATCTTTGAAAATGTAGGCTATGGGTTTCTTTATACCAGAAACCTGTATATGATATTCTATGTATTTATTTGTTCTGTGTTGTTAAAGGGAAAAAAACATTTGTCTCTAAATTTATTGGAACTATAGGGTTTATATATCCATTTTAAGGACACAACCTGATTCCAGAAATGTCATAATGTCCTAATTCTCAGTCCATTTCACAGATTGGTATCATGCACCTGATATAAATATACTTCAACAACAATATGGATATGAACGAGTCCACTGTATGTCTACAGGGCATGTGTATGTCTACAGGGCATGTGTCATACAACACTGGAAATAACATCATCATGCAATCACCAGATCCATGGGATGATGCAGAGATAAGCAGGTGGCTTGGGGACCACCAGATGGATGGAGACACGGACCCTCACAGAACACTAGGGCAGATGGGGTACAGCTGAAATCATGATACATTGTCTCCTCTCCTGGACAAATGCGCCATGCCAGGTTACACACAACCGATTCCATATGGGTAAGAGTAGATTACTTAAATAATTATTTGACTTTCACATGGTTTGTTATTTTCTGAGAAGGGTAGCCTATTTGAATTGGACAGCTTTTTAAAATTAATGTCTACATATCAGTTCCTGTGTTGTTTCTTTGCAACACCAATCATCACAGACTTGTTTTAAAAAAGAGGACTAAAATAATACTAAGCCCAATATCATACATTTGAGTTTAGCATGGATGAAGCACTTCACTAGGTTATATCTCATAGTATAGACCTACATTTTTATTTTGCACATAGATAACTGCATCTATTTCCAGCCCTTTCACTCACAGCACTGTTAGCCTTTTGTTTTGTATTGAGTATAGAGGGGAAATCAAATCTTTATTGTACACAAACAGTGAGTCCAACCGGACCTACAAACTCCCCGCTCCTTACTTGCATTAATTTCACCTCCCACTATAGGCTACATGTACGGCATCCCCTGAGAGCCGTATAATGGATTCTGAGTAATGTTATCGCCGCAGCCCCTGCACGCACCCTCCTATCCGCAGTAGTTGAGTCGAAGACATGTGTCTGGTCGGCTATTTCATTTCACAGCAGTCAAGGCAGGAGCTGCTACCCACAAGTGCATCCGCCCTAAATTAACCCTTATTAAACTCACCATTTATGGTGTTCATCACATTGGTGCTGTCAACCGTGCAGAATAGGCTACATAACCTGTCAGGATGAAGCTCGTTGCTTGATCCATCAGGGCTACAGGACTTTTTAAGAAAGTCACTCAGTCTGTCTAAAAGATAAAAGGCTGAGATATTTTTGAGCCCATCATGTTTTTTTCTTAAAAATGTGACAGATGAAAATAACATGTAAAATGGTTGTCATGGCATGGCCTTGCTGATTCTTAAAGCAAGCAATTTTCCAAGCACCAGTAAAAAAAGGCAACTACTCCCCCTGCTGACCACATACGTTCCAGCAGAAATGTTCATCGTTCAATATCGGCGCTAACAAATATCTCGTTAAGATTGATTGAATAGTCTATGTAATATAAGGCCCGCTGCTACTCTTTGTTAGGTTTTGCATACACGAAACAACTTCAATAGATGTCCCTGATGCTCTTTGTGTTGGATAGACAATAGTCAGTCCCTGTCTGACCTTAGACCAGTTGTCATTCTACTAAAAAAGTAATAAGCCTATTATCCTGAGCATACCTTTTGGCCTTAGTATAGGCTAGTCAAAGTGAGTGCTAGGCTTGTGTTTCCTTTATCCTAATATTAAATTGATGTTTAGCCTACCTGTGTCTGATGGCGTCGAAAAAGTAGCCAAGCCAAGGTGCCCATGCAGTTGCAAGTTCACCTCAGCAACTAAATTCAACAAAGTATTTTATGTTTTAAACATTTTATAAAGCCCATTTCCCCAGAAAGCCCAGACCCCATTATCCTACGTTTTTAGCCTATCTCCCCTATCATGTCACTGCTGACTAAACGAGAAGCACCTGGCTGCAGCTTCGGGGCTGGGCTCAATGTGGGGCGGACCGCTACGTTGAGCTCAGCCCACCTTCAGCACGTCTTCTCACGCGAGAAGCCCCTGGCTGCAGCTTGCAGATCGGGGCTGGGCTCAATGTGGGGCGGAGCGCAACGTTGAGCTCAGCCCACCTTCAGACACTGAAGCTGCAAGCTGCAGCCAGGGGTACTTTACTTGGACTAAACGGGGTTCATTTTCTTCTTTCGCGTTCGCCAACGCGAGTTTGATTGACAAAGACGCAAACAAGGGTAAGTCTTTTTTGTATTAAAATGTATTAAAAGGTGATTACACACTCAAGAATTTGTTAACAATTTTAGTCCTACAGACAAAAAAATAAACAACTGACATGCGTGGGGTAGCATATACTGATCAATACAAAATGCTGGACCTGATTCTAAACCAGTAACACCCATACCATTGTTCCTTTTGAGGACAAAGCTTGTGGACAGAACCTTAAAGAAGTAGCCTATAATTAGGCTATAACGAAGACATTGTAATTTATTTTAGTGTCTCGTGGTGCTGTTGTGACAGTCCAGTATAGCCTATCAAAAGCCTATAGGTTCTTTTCTTTCAATTTAACAAAACGAGGGCCCTTTTATAACCAAAGTAGATTTTCTCCATGCAACAGGATAGACAAATGAAAAATGACATATAATAATGACATTGCATCAGGTTAACCATTCATCCCACTTTGACCTATTTCTTGTATAACAAATCAAAAAGACCCTGCTTCATATATATTGTCCCCACATACCCCACCAGCTTCCAATCCAACAGTGCCTGACAGATGTGTGCCTCTATGCTAACTGCAGAGGGAGTCAGGAATGGAGTACACCTGACAAACTATGGCTACTGTATAGATATCTTTTGGTGAACTTAAATCACAGAACCTATCCCCCACATACCTTGCAATCACTTACTTAGCCATAAAGATCATATAGTTGTTAGACTCTCTTGTCTTACAAGCAATGCCATCTTTACATCTTTAATCTGGTTAGAAAAGGTTCTGCGAATTAAATGAAATAGCCAGAAGGAAATGTTTATAAAACATATGCATATAAAGTGTTTCAAATTACATGGCAATTAGTGAATTCTTCATGTGCGGTATTACTCTTGACTGTTTTAATGAGTACTTAAGTGCTCTGGCATATACAGTAAGATGTGGACCACATACGACAGGCAAACCTCACAATAATGAAATATCAAATATCAAATGCTTCCCCATGCGCAGGATGACAGTAAATACATAATCAGGAATAAATACAAACTGCGCTATTACACCCCCCACCCCAATAAAGGTTTTACTGGTAATTGTAAACATAAAACTAGTATTGTATGCCATAAACCTGCAATGAACACCACAATACTACAGTGCCTAAACACCTCCACTAAGGATGCAGGAGACATTCACACCATAGGTAGGACAGAGCTGATAAAACTCTTTTCAGTTGAGTGCTGGTCAAAGAAAACAGGCAAAACATTGAACATCTATCCATATCAATGGCACAACATCCGAAGCTCAGACAGGGCACCTGTGACATTATCTGCATACCCATACATTAACAAATAGAACAATGAGGATTAGGTGATAAATGTTTCTTTTTTTTTAAAACAAAAAAACACAAATGTTTTTCAAGTTAGTGGATGTAAATGATCAACTCATCAGAAAGACTATACTGAAACTGGGAGAGCTGGTTGGGGCTGGGCCCAACTAAGACGGAACACTGTGTGGCAAGCCTGTAAATTATGGCATCAGCACACTATTGGACTAAGTTCAAATGACTGTCTTCTCTTGCGAGACAGTTTCTACTCCTATGATATGAGAGTGAACGAGAGTGTCCCTAGAACATGACATGAGGACTCTAAATCAGACACATGCTTATACTATGTGTTAGTTCAAATGCATTCGTCCGAATCTTTTATCATTTTATAATTAAAACATATACAAACTAATATAATTGGCTTTTCAGAATGTATGTATGTTTTAAATACTAAATTATGTTAATGTAAAACTAAATATAGATGAGTATGAAATCCCTGAATCAGTCTACTGATACATTTCCAGTTGAGTTACGAATTATGAGTTCGGTTTAGTTTTGTTGTAGCCTACTGCCATCTACAGTTACTTCTAGCACTGTAAACAATCTAGCTCTCTTTAAGGCACTTTGGGGTGATGTTAATACAAAATGGCTTCATGCAACCCAGAGTCTTTTAAAAGCTTCTCTGTTATGTCACCATGGGACAATGAAAAGTTTACATAGACCTGAAAAAAATCAGTATCTGGGTTTTCAGCTATTTTAAAATGTTAATTGTAAACACTTAGTCCAAAATTGTGACAACTAATCTGAACAAATGAAAAGAAATTAACTGATAAACACAACAAAATGTTAAGGGTAGGGTACTATAAAATACATTCTTGAAAATGACTTCTTGACGCATTATATTTTTAAACACTCACTAATGGATGTGTCCATCAAAAGAACAGGTCAACTGACCTGTGCTTCTTCAAATTAGCACACACCATGGTTTAGCACTAGACCAAAACACCCTTCTGCCAGCTATGCTGAGTTCCTTACTCCTCCTTGAGCTCAGCAGAGGCTTGCTGAGAGACACCCGGGCTGGAGTGGCGGGCAGAGGCAGAGGCAGCTGCGACAGCGGCGGCACTTTGGGTGCTCAGGTGCGGCGCCCGTAGCAGACTGGCGCTGAACAGGCCGATGATGCACAGGTTGAGCAGGAGGCCCAGGGCCAGCGCGCCCACGGTGCCCAGGAAGGAGGGCACGGACGCCTGGGAGATGAGCCACCCTCGGCGGGACGCCATGTCGGCCAGCACGGCCTCCATCTGGAAGTGGGTGCCCACCACGGCGCAGATGTGGAACAGCTGGTGACTGTGGCCTGCCAGGAGGACCAGGATGGAGATTTTGTTACATTTTTAGATTCATTTTTTTATTAATTATTTTGTATTTTATTCATACAAATTTACTAGATTTGGGGCAATTCTTTTATACTAATTAAATTGTAATAGTGTAAAGCAGTGTTATGGCCTCCTGCAACTGTTTGCAAGGCACAAGACAGAATCCAAGACACTGAGCCCTCGAGAGCACCCACGCTGGTGACAAACAATAGCTTAATATTCTAGAATTTGCAATGAACATTAATATTGGACATTTGGGGATGGCGACAGACCACCATTGGTAAACCTATGTATATATAAAAATGTCTATGGGTAAACGTACCGAAGTAGTCAAAGCGGCCAGGGGCCAGCCTCTCAGGCAGGTGAGACGCAAACAGGAAGCAGGTGAGGAAGGCGAAGAGGAGGTGGTAACAGTGGCTGGACAAAGCGTCAGTGTGAGTGCACCCACCTCCACAGCAGAGCAACAGCTACATACATACGCGCGCACACACACACACACACACACACACACACACACACACACAGGAAGACTTTTGTTAATGTCCATGTTGAACTGAAGTGAAGTCAGTTGTACAGTACATTACGGCAATAATAACCATGAAACATAACATCTAAATTCATTATGGTAATATCTACATTGTATCTACAGTACATACTATGCTTTGACTCCATACAATTTTATTTTATTTTTAACAACTCATGTTTCTTCCATGTATATTGGAACATATACATGTACTGTACAATTAACAAACAGCATCTTAGATTGTGTTATGGTATAATACTCACTCTGTAGAACAATGGAATGTTGTCAAAGAGAAATGGAAACACAAAAGCCCCCGTTCGCAAGATTTTACTTTTGCGTGGGAACTGCAGTTCCAGGAACCTATAAAAAATTAGGGCAAAGAGTTCACATGACCTCAATAATTCATTCCTCCTCAAGCCTGTGTGTGGAGGTCTTTTTTCCCACTCTTGTCAGCACTGCAAGGAATCTTTTTAGGGCATGGTCAGAGAATCCCAGGAAATCCATGTGAATGGGATTTATTATTACATAATTGTTTCACCCCAACAACAATAATGAGACCTGCTTAACATTAAGCTCTTTAGGTAAACCTTTTGAAAATGACATTACGTTGCCATGCTTATTTGGGTGTAAATACAACAAACTAATAGTCTAGGGCTAGGCAATCTGTGAGTAAATGTCAGCCAACCCAAAAATTGCAACAGAAATAATTTTTGTTGTACTCAGTTCATGAAACCTTTCCATATCACATACCAAAAGTCCATGAAAATCCAAGTGGTGGAACATTGTCAATAGGTCAAAGGCCCAAAACTGTACCTTTGGAAGTTTTACTGAACATACAGTACACGTGACGTGATATGTGAAAATTAGGTACATTTTTTCCATAAAAGCAGGAAACTTGTGAAGTTAAGAGCCCTGAACATTTTCAGATAAAAAAAACAATATAAAAATGCTGAGGCAACCGGGGCCGTATGCAGAGTTTTGTAAACACTGAAGTCCAAAAACCGAGGACGCCCCATGGGGGCTTGGCTATGGCCTCCGGGATGTTTTTGTGAGTGCCACCAAGTGGCACTAATAACTGTCATTGTCCAAGTATCAAATTACAGGAACATGACAAAGAATGAAAGAGAACTTTGACCTCATGCTATGCTGTGATTGTAAGTAGACAGAATGCTATTGATGGTAAATAACTATCTGAGATGGCTGGAGAATGCAGGAGTCAGCAAAAGTGCTTTGAATGGCAGGTACTGCAAATAAATTGTTTCTTTGAATTGAATTGGCTCCACGCTGCAGTGGCCCGTCTTGATATTGTAAAAACTGAAAAGTTGGTTTTGGAGTTGGAGTGGAGTTGGTTTGGCTGGGTTTGTGACGGTTAACAATGTTCACAAATTAGAACATTTTTAAACCAAATGATACAAAACAAGTCCTGCATGAGTCTTTGCAGAAAAAAAAATCCCACTTCTCAATTTCTCTTCATCCCCTACTCTAGCTACTCACATCTCTCTCTCTCTCTCTCTCTCTCTCTCTCTCTCTCTCTCTGTGTGCATGTGTGAGAGCATGCATGATTGTGTGTGCATGAGTCTAGTGACAATACAGATAGGCTACATCTCTGAGGTAGTATCGCAAATGGGATATTTGAAAGTGATTAGGTCAGTTTTTGTTGATATACAACAGAGGGATATGCTAACCCTTGGATGCAGTTGGAAATGCCTGCTCTTTCTCACTTAGGCACATCTCCAGTATCAGTGTGTAGTGAGTGATCTACTGAAGTGTGGACCAGGCTAGTTTAAGTTAAAGTTTAGCTATATTTAGCAGAGGCTTGCTGGTCATGCAAATATTACTATTTTCATGATTGATCCTTTTTGTGTGGTCAAGTGAACTATATCAGGCCTTCAACAATTGACCATAAGCTAGCTTACACTTTCCCATAGAGACATTTGTTGATTTGATGGGCAATTTTTGGAATAATTTTGCTATACTTTCACTTTTGTCACAATGTGGGTTACATTTGGGCTTAATTAGCCTTATTCACCCAGCGGTCAGAACGAGGCTACAGGGTACACTTGCCATCACACTTCAGTCCAGCAGATGGTGGTAATGCACTCCGTTTGCAAACTGCCAAAAAAAGGTTGCTCTGGCCAAAGATTATACATGGCGGAGCAAGATATTTCATCAGGTGCCACTTCAGGGAACCCGGATCGCACGAGGGGGGGGTCAAAATCCCCCTTTATGCAGAGCAGAAGCAGCGATTGTTCCATTGAAGTTTATGGCCATAACTCAGAATTTCACCACATATACTAAGATCTTGGTTCTATAGAGTTAGGAATGTGAATTTTGGGCATGTTTTCATGATCCTCAAACCCTTCTGACCATTTCAGGTACATTTGTAGCATTTTTGAGCATTCCAGTCTGGAGAAAATCGACCTTATATCAGGTGTACGCCTCTTATTTATTCTGCTGCTGTTGGCCGGCCGTACGCTCATCAATTCGTAAGCAACATGCCTCTTTATGCTGACAGGACTCAATCCCCATTTCGTGGCCATAGACATGAACTACGACGAACTTGCTCCGTCATGTATAATCTTAACTCTGGCAGGCCAGCGAAACCCTTCTTCTTTTTCTGTGAGCTTTTTTTTGGTAGTTTACAAAAGGAATGCAGTACGGAGTGCATTACCACCATCTGCTGGACTGAAGTGTTAATTGAAATAACAAAGTAAAGTTCATAATTTCTCTCTGTAGCTTTGATAGACGTGCAAGATTCTAAAATTCCATGTTTGGTAGGGCTCTGGATGGGGTCAGATATTTTTTAGACAACATTCTAATTATGTTATGTCTAGTTATGTCAGTATCTGCATAAGGATAATGGATAAAAACAACCCTCATTTTAACTTCCACCAACTGGATTTTCATGGACCTTTACTATGGTGTTTAGGGCATCAATTGAAATAAAAAACTGTCACTCTGAAGATGTCAACTCATGCATACGAGTGCCATTGATGTTGGCTAGTGATTGGTCGAAGAGGCTCTTACCTGGAGTAGCATGACATGCTTGTGCAGAAGAGTGTGTTGCCAATGGCGATGGGGACGAAATGCTGGTGCAGCCAGCTGTTGACCCAGCAATCAGGCATCACGTATGACCCATAGGTGATGGCACAACCTAAAGAACAATAAAAACAAATTAAAAATAAATAACTATAAATACCACACATATGCTGCATGATTGTTAATAATAAACACTCCACTGCTATGCATTTGCATTGATCATGATGAAACTTCATGTTGCAGATTGAACTGAGCAGATTGAATGGAAAGAAAAGCCGAAGCAAGAGGGAAAGCTATGTTCAGATGAATGACAATTCCTGGATGGGGCTTTAGGCGTTTGGTACAAAGCAGGCCTAAATGTTTGGCAGTCGCTGACTAGCTTTTGTGGTGGTATTACAGATTACAGTGCAGGAGTGCCTTGTTACCAATAAAGGGGTTTCAGAGTTAAGCAGACTCACTGTGGGATAATGACACTGATCTGCCAGAGACCTACATCGTTGGTGGTCCCTCACAGATTCAGCACACACACCTTCAGTGTGTAACTTCCAGTACTGAATGTCATATACTGTAAATCATATAATATAAATTCAAGTTACCACTAATCTTATAGTCCCAGGTCTATATGCTACTCCCACCCAGTGTGTTACATTACAACTCATTTCCCACAAACTGTTTTCATTTGATGAAAGCCTGTTGTCGGTGTGTTCAAACAGGTGTCGACACACCGTCACAGCCTGAGGCTGCTGCTGGAGGTTAGGCCCCAAATGCAATAGAGGGTCAGGGATGAAGTCAAAAGTATTTTAATAAAGGAATTCCAGAGCTTGCTGAAATAGAGTTTAGTCAAAAAAAGCTAGAAACACACACAAGCTTGGAGAGAGCTTTGAACCATAAGGCCAAACAGATTTGCAGCAAAAGTCTATGAATACTTTAACAGGACCGATCAAGGGCATGAGCAATTTGTGCTGAACCAAGCGAGACGACAGGGAAATTACTGGCCATGAAAACTGGTCAAGCACAGCGAAATCCAGAATTCAACTTTAACAACAATCCAAATCAAAATAAATATTACTATTCAAAATTCTAAGTCCAAAATTAAACACTTGACTTGGCAGCGATGAACAAAAGCTATACGTTGCGAAGGGAGGGAATAGTGACCCCACCCAGCCTCAGAGCCGGGTCTCCGGGATCACAATCCTGCAACTTGACCGCAACGCCAAAGAGCCAAGTGTGCAGGACTCAACTCAATCAACAGAAAACAGGTCATAACACAGGCTGGACAACAGGGAAACATGGCACACACAAAAGACAATCAAACAGAACATGAAAAACATGAACAGGATATAAAGGTCTGAATCGTGACGTGCAGTGATTTTAAATTATTAGGCCTGTTATCTTATTTAACATGCAATAAACTCCTCCTGCATTCGGATGCATCAGTTTAAATGATCTCTTGTTGATGAGAGGATTCAGTTCCTACAGTAATGGTGCCCACTGATTTATCCAGCAGAGATCAATGATAAGTTTTGTAACACAGTGGCATTAACACATTAGTGTGAACCTGGGATAGCACACATGGCCTGCTCAGTCAGCTACTTAGCCATTTCTTCATCATTGCACTGCATTGCACTGCATACAAAACTGAGTGAATGAGCACAATCAAAGATCCTTGATTACTCCACTTTAACCCTCTCTGGCACAATCTTATCAGGTCTTGAACCTGGGCATTACGGCTAAGCCTACGTGCGAGTGTGCAGAGAGCGGTGTACAGAGATCAAAGTGGAGCTCCTTGTGAGCTGTGCTGTAGTGGAGACTCCAGGCCACTGATGTCGATCGTCCAAACAATGTTCAAAGACACCCAGACTTTTACCTCTCTAATCCTATGAACTTTCCCAGTTTCCTCCTCCTTTAGAGCCACTGGCTTCCTCCACTTTGAAGCCGGGGCCGGAGCACAATACCCTCACTGTTCCCCCTCGGCTCCACTTCTTCTTCTGAAGACCCGTGTCCAGGTCAGCAGTGTTAGCGGGCAGATATTTTTTATTTATCTATTTATTTATTATTATTTTTTTAAAGTGGGACAGCCGTGGCCTACTGGTTAGGGCTTCGGGCTTGTAACTGAAGGGTTGCCGGTTCGATCCCCGACCAGTAGGAAAAATGTAGGCTGCACTGCTCTCCCATGCCCACATCCACGGCCGAGCGATGCTGTAGCAGGCAGCTCACTGCTCCGGGTTAGTATATATACTATACTTATACAGAAGCCATGACAGGACTTGGGTTTCCACAGTCAAATCCAGACAGTTTCCAGAAGGTGGCTTACAGTTTCCAAAAGTAGCAGCTTAGCATCTTTCAGTGCTCAGAAATACTGCTGCTCACGCAACATCCTTTTTACTGCCCAGAAAACATTAAATGTTATGATGTTTTCATTCAACCTCACATCAGAAACGTCACAGCAGTGAATTTCATTCTGACTACTACTGTATATGAAAACAGTTGTGGTTAATGACAACTAGGGGGAGCATTTCAATCCCTCAGTAATGTAGTTGATCAGACAGACAGGGTATAAGCGACTTACATATGTCAATTATTTTACAAGGCCATTGTTCCCGGAGCAACTTGGGGTTATGTGCCTTGCTCAAGGGCACAATGGTGGAAACCAGGAATTGAACCCTCAACTTTTCAGGCTACTGCATGCTAGCACAGCTTATTAACCACTAAGCTACTACAACTGTGGCATACATGCAGCCAGTATGCATCAAACTCTGCCATTTGTTCCTGAAAGGAGCGAACGGTACAGGACGGCAAACAGAAGCAGAGCACAAGAGGCCATCTGCTGGCCACCCATCAACACCACCACTAGCCACCCATCAACAACACCACTAGCCACCCATCAACACTACTGTACCACTAGCCACCCATCAACACCACCACTAGCCACCCATCAACAACACCACTAGCCACCCACCAACACCACCACTAGCCACCCATCCACACCACCACTAGCCACCCATCCACACCACTGTACCACTAGCCACCCATCCACACCATCACTAGCCACCCATCAACACCACCACTAGCCACCCATCAACACTACTGTACCACTAGCCACCCATCAACGCCATCACTAGCCACCCATCAACACCACGACTAGCCACCCATCAACACTACTGTACCACTAGCCACCCATCAACGCCATCACTAGCCACCCATCAACACCACCACTAGCCACCCATCAACACTACTGTACCACTAGCCACCCATCAACACTACTGTACCACTAGCCACCCATCAACGCCACCACTAGCCATTCATCAACACCACCACTAGCCATTCATCAACACCACCACTAGCCACCCATCAACACTACTGTACCACTAGCCACCCACAAACACTTCCAGCAGCACCTTAGATTTCCAAGGAGGTCTCCACCTAGGCTGTAGAGGCTGAACAGACAAGGTCTGTAGCCCCGTACCTAGCCTGTAGAGGCTGAACACAAGAGGTCAGTGGTTAGCCCCCTACCTAGGCTTCAGAAGCTGAATGGAAGAGGTCAGAGGTTAGCCCCCTACCTAGGCTTCAGAAGCTGAACGGAAGAGGTCAGAGGTTAGCCCCCTACCTAGGCTGTAGAGGCTGAGGGCGCCGTAGTCGAAGAAGTAGCAGATGTGACGGGCCTCTGGCGACATGGTGCTGAAAGTGTGGGCGCAGCTGGAGGTGAAGGGGTACACGCAGATGAGCAGCATGTACACCAGCAGGGGCCAGGTGTAGCTCTCTGACAGGAAGTTCAGGGTGGAGCACAGGATGCTGAACCGCCACAGGAAGTACCTGCAAGAACACCAGGAAGTTGAGTTAGTCTAATATCGCTAGCAGCCCGATCTACTACAATTGATCAATTATCAAACAATTATCGACTACAACTATATAATAATAATAATAATGCTTGCATGTGAATCAAATGGAAAAAAAAGAGCTTTCTTTAGTATTTTGGTACTATGGCCACAGAACAATATGACACCTAGACCCACCAGGTCGGCAGGAAGTGGGTCCAGATATTGACCGTCTCATTGGTCATCTGGAAGCTGCTGAGGATGCAGTCCAGGGCAGAGCTTCTCGGGTGCCGGTACCCGGAGATGATGCCATCCTCCCTGAATACCTGTGTGCCATGTACATTTACATTTTCATTTAGCAGACACTTTTATCCAAAACAACTCACAAAGAAGAATAACATTCAAGCTACTATGAGGAGGAAACCATAAATACTGGGGGATATTCAGATTTAATATATATCTGCTTACTTTATAGCCTAGAAATCTAGACGCACCCTAGCGGCGGCAAATGAATTTGCTCAGCCTGTACGTCTAGTAGCAAACCATAGGAATTTCTATTGGCTAACACCCTGGATGTTATTCAATCACAGCGCTCTATTTTGTTAGAGAGTCTTAAGGCGGGCTTAACAGGATAACGACAGTCCTGCGACTGTGAACAACAATAAAGGTGGCTATGGCAAACGAAGAGCGGTTGTTTGAATCGGCGTTGGCGTCAACTTTGGAGGAGTTGCTTTTCTTTGAAAGTTGAGCAACACAATGCACTTAAGTCATTCCTTTCGAAGAAGGATGTATTTGCCGTTTTGCCGACCGGATACGGATATGGCCGTAGCGCTGGCCTATTGCATGCCTAGGCAGTTTGAAAGACAATTCTCTGCCCGACCCTTGGATTAAGCGAGGTGAATGGCTCGATTCCAGACTATACATTTCAATGATATAGGATGGCCCGCCAGGCTACTTACTTTATTTACTTTAAAGGAGAATTCCGGTGTGATATTGACCTAAAGTGTATTGAAACATGATACCGAGTGTGAACGTATGTCTCATAGCCCATCTCGGCTTGTCCCCTGCACTCCAAAATCTGGCGCTAGTTTTTCAGTGTAAATGCATGGATTCCAGTTGCTGCTACTGGAAGAAATTGGAATCCATGCATTTCCACTGAATTATTTTTGGAATCTGATCCCTTATCATACCTGTTAATTCTTACTCGTTGCTCGACTTATCGTGACTAAATTCAAGATGGCTGCAAACGCTAAACTTCATGAAGATACTGTCTGTATAAATCGTCTTGTAAGTAAACTACCAGTGCTTTTTCAAAGTTTTCAATGTCTCGTTTTAAATGTCAGGGCCGTCGGAAGTCTACCAATGAAGTGTGGAGATACATTGAGCCTCGTAAATGGGTGTAAAACAGTGATTTATTTGCATGGCTAGCCCGATGCCGAAGCACCACTATTGAAAAAGCTGTTGGTAGCATCGGCTAACTAGCGCCAAATTTTGGAGTGCAGGGGACAAGCCGAGATGGGCTATGAGACACACGTTCACACTCGGTATCATGTTTCAATACACTTTAGGTCAATATCACACCGGAATTCTCCTTTAAAGGAAAGTTCGGTGTGATATTGACCTAAAGCAGTGGTCCCCAAACTACGGCCCGCGGGCCGGATACGGCCCGCCACCTCATTTTGGGTGGCCCCCCAAAATATGTCCGCGGTATATAGCATCTGGCCCGCATGGGAGTACGACATCGTCAAACTATAACCTCCGTAATTTCCCCCATTCATTCTCTATGGCGAGTCTTAACAGTACACATGTAATACTCTTTTTGTCCACTGGTGGTTGTTTTGGCGCTGTTTTGCGTTTGCCATCGAAAACGGAATGAAACGTAGGCCTACCTGCAAACAATGCAAGAGGCTGACTGCATTAGTGCTCAAAGTATTCTAGAAGTGTATCAATTAATTTTTAATAACTAACTAAGTCAAGTCATATTTCTGGGACTTTCTGGGATAATTATTTCTATTTTTTATTCACTCGTTCAAATGTTCATACAAATTCACAAGTTCTCATCAGGTGAGTGAAAGTGGTCATTTCAGATGTTTTTGCCTGCACTTCATAAAACTCTCATAGTTTGAGAACTTCAAATTATTTGTAGGATATTGCTTGTTCACAACTTGAGCTGTGTATGCAAATACACAGAGTTCAGAGTTCACACATTTTGGATAAAATACACTTTTGGGACTGTTAAAGTCTTTTTATTAGTATTATTTCATTTGAGCTACATTTTACACTGATATGGCATGATGGCAATATAAACACAACTAATAATGGTATTAAATTGCAGTAGCCTATGATTAAATGTAATGGAATATTCAACTAAGGTAGACTGCTGTTGTTCACAGCACTAAGCTATTTATGTTTACTTATATACTCCGAATCTCTGGCCCTCTCTTAGAGCCAGGCATAGTGAGCTGGCCCTCGGAAGAAAAAGTTTGGGGAACACTGACCAAAAGTGTGTTGAAACATGATACCGAGTGTGAACTTTTGTCTCATAGCTCATCTCGCCTTGTCCCCTGCACTCCGATGCTACCAACAGGTTTTCAATGGGGGTGACTCGGGCATCGGCCTAGCCATGCAAATAAATCACTGTTTTACACCATTTACGAGGCTCAAAGTAGCTCCACACTTCATTGGTAGACTTCCGAGGGCCCTGACATTTAAAACGAGACATTGAGAACTTTCAAAAAAACACTGGTAGTTTATTTACAAGACGATTTATACAGAACAAAATAGTTCCATGGAAATGCATGGATTCCAGTTGCTGCTACTGGAAGCAACTGGAATCCATGCATTTCCACGGAATTGTTTTTGGAATCTGCTCCCTTATCATACCTGTTCATTCGTACTCGTCGCTCGACTTATCGTGACTAAATTCAAGATGGCAGCGAACGCTAAACTTCCTAAAGGTACTGTCTGTATAAATCGTCTTGTAAATAAACTACCAGTGCTTTTTCAAAGTTTTCAATGTCTCGTTTTAAATGTCATGTTTCAACACACTTTGGGTCAATATCACACCGAACTTCTCCTTTAAGTTATGTTTATATTTGCTTATATTTACTTTTTATATACAAGGTCAAGGGAAAGGCAGTGGGTGTATTTGATTACATTTCCTGAAGGCAATTGGCCATTAATAGGCAGCTTAGTCCCACAAGCACAAAATCCCTTGAGAAATAGGGAAAGTAAGGTTAGACTGTTGAACATGCATTACACGGCAAAGTATGTGAGCCTTAGCTGCTTGCCTCAGTTTTGCAAGTCTGCAACTTCTACTGAGAAAGCAGTTTTTCAAAGAATGGTCTGTTGCTGGATATGTTGCAACAGTGATTCCAATCCACATAAATCTGCATCACCACTAAGACTTCAAAAACCTTTGAGCTTTTATGAAAACATTTGGTAATATCTTGGCCAATGAACTGACTCGAGAAAGGATGAAGTACCATGTACATTTGCTCTCAACCATCTTTCGTTAAAGTGCTGTGACATTAATAATGAACTCTCCAAGCATCTCGAAACACTTACACATGCACTGATTCACTATGACAAGACAGGTTTTGTTCATGGTAGACTGGCCTGTGATGTTTACCTAACATAATTGATGTCTCCCCTTCGCTTAGAGAATTCTGTGCTGTGTTTTCTCTAGATGCGGAAAAAGCCTTTGACCGCGTAGAGTGGACCTACCAATGGTCAGTTCTTGACGTTTGGATTCAGCAGTCACTTCGTACACATGCTACACGTGTTAACTGGGGGTCGGGACACCCAGGGGGGTCCCCAAAAATATTGGAGGGGTCGGAAAATGATTTGCTGCCATTGACATAATGCCTTTGATGTTGACATAGCCTACCTATGAGAGAAGACATTTTCTGCCTCTGCTTCCAATGCCCATCTCACAACATTTCTTAAACCAAATTCCGCCGGTTAGAGAGAAGGGGGTCACGAGACTTGGCCCATGTGTTTTTGGGGGTGTCGCCAGACAAAAAGTTTAAGAACCACTGTGTTATATAATAAGTCTACTGCAACAGTCTACAGAGCAGCAACACTCAGCTCTCTTCAGAGTTCAAGAAGTTCACTCAGCACAGCTGCCCTCTACCCATCACGCTATGCTTTGTTTTGTACTGCCAAACAGTGGGAAAGATTTCAAGCCCCCTCAGCACACATCGTAATTCTGATCAAATAGGTTCTTTTTTTTTTACATGTTCTGACAATGCCGTCCATTATAAATGTTCTGGGACTTTGTTTCACAGGCAATATCAGAGATTACCCACACAGAATATCCAAAAAAACATACATTGTATGTTTATTACATAATGACCGTGGACCTGATACACAGGATTAACAGCTGCCAAAAAAAGAATGATCCTGAAACAACGGTTGACACCCAACTACCCATGACCTAACTCCAACTGACTGATGACTTTAAACACTCTGTATTGCTAGAATGCTCTACAGACAGAGTCAATGATGCAAAACTTCACACCACTACTTCCTGGAACACTGTATCAGAGCATCCTGTCCTTTGGTTTGATTAGTGGTTTCAGTAATACATACAAGCAGACCAAGGCAAGCTGCAGCGCATGATAGGACGGCAAGTCTCCTCGTAAATGGGTGTAAAACAGTGATTTATTTGCATGGATAGCCCGATGCCGAAGCACCACTATTGAAAAAGCTGTTGGTAGCATCGGCTAACTAGCGCCAGATTTTGGAGTGCAGGGGACAAGCCGAGATGGGCTATGAGACATACGTTCACACTTGGTATCATGTTTCAATACACTTTAGGTCAATATCACACCGGAATTCTCCTTTAACAGTAGGCCTAGGCGCACTGTTAGCAGTTATCCCGAAGGCAGTGAGATTATTAGGCATTGCATCCTGTCACTCAACATCGCAGTTCGGGTTGATAAGATTTAGTTAATGCGAGTATGGATCGTCTCAAATTTTGGGACAACCAAACAGCAGTGCAGGCAAAGCAAATCCTAATTGGTAGGTTACCATAGCTGTCTTTTCTCTAGGCCTAGGCCTATCGGTAATCGCGACATAAGCACATTGGTTTCTTTTTTCTTTTCTTTCTTGTTCGCGTGTTGGGTAGTGAAGCGATAATGCATTTAAAGCAGTAGGCTACATCATGTGAGCCAGAGCCGATATGGCCAGAACTGCTGCTCTGTAAAGGTATTTCTGTCCCACCCAAATTTGCTAAACTACTTGCGAAGTAGCCTATTCATCACAGACATCACATGTATCACACAAAAGAGCTTTTTCTCAGCCTTTAAACGATGTTAGTGGTTAGTTGTTGTGGTAAACGGTTCGCGAGAACTAAAGTTACTAAAGTAACTTTAATTTAATCATATTTTTTGCGCCCGTCTCCCTACCCATTCATCTTGGTGGAATACTTCGCGAACTTTCCCTCACACATGACAAACCATATATCAGAATAAACAGCAGACCTTACCGAACATAAAGGTGTAAAGCATTTCCCTGCATTTAGCCATTCCAGAGTAATCCGGTTTTAAATTTGCAGCAATGTCTTTATGCATGTCTCCAACTTTGCGGTTCCTAATGTGTTTAAATTGTTCAATAAGTCTACATGATTTTATAACAGGCCAAATACAAAATAAATTTTACAAATATCGCCTAGATATCTGTAAGCATTACAATCAGAGGATATACATATAGGGCAGACAGACGCTCATGAGTTCATGCAATTGTTTTATCGCTGGATTTTAGGATAGCCTATTATGGATTGCATTCCAAGCTACAGTCAACTCTAGCAGGCATTGAATGACTAGAGACTTTGTGAATTTATAGATTGACATAATGTGCTGTCTCTGCTATTGCTGCTTTTGATCAGTTAGATTTATTTGCAATCTCCTGTGGTGGGCTGGACATAGCATTGAAATGCCCGCTCAGATTCCCCTTTCCGCCTTGACCCATTCACACTGGTGGCGGAACAAAAAACTCGGCAAAATGTCTAGGGGGCTTGGTAGTAAATTTGGCGAGACACTTTGTCCCGCCGTTTCGCCTCGGTCTATGTGAAAGGGACAGTTGTTCGGCGATTCTTGTACATAAAATCACGGCAATTTTGCCAGTGTGAAAGGGCCTTATGTGTCATGGTAATAATAATACATTTAATTTTTATAGCGCCTTTAACTCAAAGACACTTAACATGTATGTGTGCGTGCATCTGTTTGTGTGTGTGTGTGTGTGTGAGTGTCAGCGCTTGGTGCACTCACCTTGGGCACCTGGTGGATGTCGAAGAGCTGCGGGAGCTTGATACTCAGCATGTCTGCGGGCAGCCGGAAGGCCCCGCGCCCCCGCTGGCAGGCGTCCTGCAGCCACTCGCGGCCGCCCCGGCACAGCACGCACCACACGGGGCAGTCAAAGCCCGGCCGCTGCTGCCCGTCTGCACCGTCCACCGCCCATTTCGCCGCCAGGCCGCCGACGCCGCGGCCCCAGACCCAAACCTGGGCCCCGCGGGCCCCTCGCCAGATGGGAAACACTGCACAGAAGAGAGGGGGAGGGTAGACCCAAAGGGTCAAGTTAAGAGCTGGTACTATGTTCACAACTCAGCGCTGAGCTTGCCCTCACGTGCAGTGTGCTTCTCAGAGCCCTGCTGCTTGAACAGCACGTGACTGCTGCTTCATCAGCTCTCTTGGGGAGCACTTGAAGGGGTTCTTATGGTGTGTTAATGTATCATGTGTTAATAGTTAACAAGTGTAGGGAACACATGTTAACCATTAATACATAACTAATAAGTTTATGTATCATTGCTCAATAAGCTATAATAATCTGTTCAATAAGTAATAATAATCTGCATTAAGCATCACTGCACATGTATTAGGGTTGGTATTAGGTCTTTATTTACAATTTCAATAGTTATATTTCAGACTCCTACATTGTCTGAATATGTGACTTATTGTGACAGAATAGAAACATATTAAGACATTGTGTTAGAAGGCTATAAAGTTTCTATGTTGACCCATACACTACATTGTCTTGACACACATTGTTTCAAGTCACCAAGTAATTTCCAAACTTTTGCTCATGTTGTCAGTGAGGGGCAGCTAACCTTTCCCTCTCACTGTGTAATTTACACCCAAAAAGAAACACTGTTTTGTCTCTTCTATTTTTCATCTATCAATATGTCATCTATATAGTATTGTGAGCCTGGGTGTGTGGCAGGTGTTTTCAGTGTTTGTGTGTCTGTATGTGTGAAGAGATGAGAAAATCATAGGCTCTACACCCACTTACAAGCGATCCAGAGAGGCGAATAGAATGTTACATTCCTTGCTGCAAACTATCTGATATCCCCTCCTCCCCCTGCAAGAGTCGTTCATCAGCCTTGACAAATAAATAATACTTTCTCCACTCAGCGCGTTGGCCGCCATCTCTGCCCTCCGACCCCTCCAGACTGTGAGTCAGAGGGAGACAGTGGCGTGTATTGTTGCACCCGCAGTGGGTGACGGAAAACAAAAGCCCCAGTGGAGCTGAGGCATTCGGAGCCCACCATGTACCATGTTGAGAACACTGCCTGCCTCGCAGGGAACCATCTGTGTGATTTCCAACAGAGGTATTCTGTTTACCCCCCCCCACCAAGACCACAGTAGGCCTGTCTGAGGACGCCTCTGCATGTCATAGCCAGCTGATAATGGTTATAAACAATTATCAACATTATCAACAACAGCTTGTCTCACACTTTGTGCTAAGCTAAGCAGTGGCTCCTTCTAGTGTGAGGTGTGTGTGAGTGGAGGATTGGCTTTAGTTTATTGTTTTCAGACACCTCTTTCCTGTGGACTTCTCAACCTATCTGCCATGTCCTCTTTAAAACACAGCTCCCTCTCTTGCTTGCTCACTCACTACTATCTATCTATCTATCTATCTATCTCTGGCTCCTCACACACAGCTATGGTTACTTGCTTAACAACACAGTTCACAGTTCACATGACTGGAAAATGAAAGGACACGTTTGCGGTACTTAACTGTCCGGCATAAACAGTAAGGTACAGGAGCTGCTCTACTCACATACAGTACATGCGGGCGTGCAGGGGCACGTAAGGAACTGGAGCCATGATTCACATATTGAACAGAACGTTTCCCAACACTACAACTCTATAAATAATAAAATACTGTTCTGTTCAAAGGTATCAGAGGATGGGATTGCCCACGCGTCAATATTTTGTTTCTCAGTACATTTTCACTTTTTCTTTTAAACAATCTGTTGTTATCAGGAATACTTTCTTGTTCCTACACTGGGATTGATGGAGAGGGACAAGACACACACACACACACACACACACACACACACACACACACACACACACACACACACAAACATGTAAATGCAGCTGTGGAGGTTTTTCCTGTTTACTGGCACAGAGTGTGCTTTGTGAGTGGGCAGAGGACACAACGGGGCCAAGGGGTGACAGTTACACAGTTACACACTGTCATATGAAAATGAGCAGCAAGGGCACAGGCACACACACACACACACACACACACATACACACAGACACACACACACATATACACACACCCACACACACATACACACACACACACACAGTACTCTCTCTCTCATACACACGCACCAGCAGACACACACTGGAATGTCAGTGGGGCCCTGCCCGCACACAAAGTAGATGTAAATGGTGGACAATGGCCCACGTCTCCTAGACATTCTAGCGTGTGAGCAAAGTCGCTAGAGGAGCCGGCCACATTGCAGAGAGGAATGCGAGGGGAGAGCATATGACTAACATTAACGGCCAGGATTACAACCACTGTGCCCGTGGAAGAGCCTTAATTGAACAGGTAAATAAGGGCCTACTAGCACAAGGGGCAAACAATGGTTCATTTCAATATCACACACTCCTTCACAAAAAGCCCTTTGTGACAGCTGACACTTTTTTTGTCCAGTGAATCCTGGGGAGTATAGTAGAGGAGCATTTGGCCGGCAGGCATTATGCTTATCAGTGTAGTGAGTGTGGTTTAACCGTGGAGGTGATAGAGTTTGCTCAAGCCATGGCAACTAGATAGCAAGGAGGGTAAAACTCCTTCAGCAAATGCCACCCCACTACAAGAAGTCTTTGAAATGCATTATGACATACCGGTCCATATAGACTCACACCCAGCATAAAGAGATATAAACAAGAGCTACATTTACCTGTACCACATATCACACACCTGACAGCCACCTGCAGAAAACTGATATGAGTTTTCAGTACAGTAGACAGTGAGTGCAAAGACTTTAAATCAGGGAGAGAAAGCTACAGGTTAGTTAACCATTATTCTTCTGTGTGTATGCACACAGTCAAATGCACATAAAACCAATCAGCATGATACAGCACGGAAGAGTTCAATCACATGAAGAATTTTCTGCATTTCACTTACTTCATGATAGGCTACAGAAAGTTATGCCAAATAGGCCTGTTTGAATGTGAGTGTAAGTGTCAAGTAGGTTACATTCCTCTTAAGGTGGAGTACATTTGCACTTGACAAAACATATTTAAGTGCTTTGTTGAGGGCCACCATCAAAGAGAAGTGATGGCAATGGCTTGTCAACCAGTGCCCCACCGTGAGAGAAGCGGAAAACTGCTCCCACACCCCACAGCTGCACGGACCACAGCCTGTCTTAGGGCCACCATGGAAAACACCACTCGATACTGAGCTAGAGACCACGCAGTACCTTTATCTGTGATATTTTGCAAAAGTTTGGATGAGCCGATGACGATTTTCAAAACAACCCACTCCCATCACCGTTTCCATGACACTCTGACACAAATATAATTTGGGCTCATTACGGCGAACAGAGCCTCCTGCCAGCCACCTCCTCCACCTAGGACAACTGGTAAACATGTGAGTGAGCTCTCCCTTTAAAACATCCTCATCATCATGAGACTCCACATCCTTCAAATGAATAGCCCCCATTCTAACACTTATGGTCAGTGGAAAACTAAACAGGTTGGGGTGTCTGGACGGCTGCCATTTTTTTTTGGTGAGACTAATAGTCTCATGACAATCACTTTCCAATTACTTATAACACAAGGCTCCTTTCCAATGGGCTTGGGCTTGTTTTGGAGTCCTGACTCATGTCTTAACAGTCCCAAAATTAATTTAGCCTATCTGGACTCAAATTCAATAACAGTGGGCGAGTCTGAAACATCTGTTCGAGGTGAAATGGCTTGTTTGTAACAAACCAGCAGCTCACAAATAACTCTACATTAAGACTAGTGCAGAGTCTCATCCTCCCTAAATCATTCTCACCACCACAGCCCACTTCACCCATCTATCTTCCCAGTATATGTCCAATCTGCTGTTTATGTTGCATATTGCTTTCCTATCCACTACAATAAAAAAAAATCCAGACTTCTTTTTTTTAGATATTGTGTCATGCAGACTCTTGTCATGTGGCTGCTCCCTACACAGTAGGTGTCCTTACCAGTCCAGAGTGCTGAGTGAGGAGAACATGAGAGTTCCATACCACTGTGAGCATGCCTAGCCTATACTCTTCCACACACAGATGTGTCTCACATGCCTGTTTGACAGGTCCCATAAACATGTCAATACATGAGCACGCAAAACAGGCTCCACGTAGGGTGACAAAGACATATAACCAAAACGAGCTCTGTTAATTATTATAGGATATACACGCCTCAGCTACATACCATATCTATGAGCAATATGAAATCTATTCAGATTACGTATTATTTGCTTTTTATTTGGATGTTTGGTTTAAGGCAACTCCCTGCTCTTGAAAGGTGGTTTCAATCAAAGGCAGAGAGATATGAAACAAATATGCAACTAAACAACTGATCAGGGAGGATACCAAAAGAATGCTATGATTCCATGTTGACATAATCCAAAGGAAATGGATTTGATTTTCTCTGTAATGTCAACAATGTTTCCCGGTTCTATTCATCCCTTACTAGAGCCAGCAGGAGTGTAATATTACAGAGTACAACCTTGTGGATAATCTCCTCGTAACTTTATTAGGTGTTCACTTTTTGACCTGCCTAAAGGCTTACAAATGGGACAAAACATGCTGCTGACATGACATGTAAACTTCTGTATTAAATGCACTTTCATATGCAATATCCAATTAAAAAGTAATTCATGACTCTTATAGAAGTGAACAATGGCATATTTTCCCTGGACTGTCAATAGAATGCAGCCCTAGGGTGGGCCGATAACAGTCAGAGTAACCAATTTCCTGGGAGAGGAGAAAACATGATTCCTTGTCATCCTAACAATTCATTCATTAACATAAATTCACCAGATAATGTTGTGACTTTAAAAAACAATGGTCTGTAACAGCAACAACAGTCATATAAAAAAAAAAAAATTCATACCCATCTATCTATGTGGTACCTTTCACTGGCCATGGAGTGGCATAAATTCTTTCATCTGTCTGTAAATTAATCACATGCATTTCATTGTGGCCAAACAATAAATAAAAAAAACTCAGCAGCTACACAGAAAATCCCTCTCTAACACACAAACTTCATAAAAACAGCTCTGCAGGGTCTGAGCATTGCAGAGGTGAAAGTTGAAAAGCAAAGTACAAAGACAGTTTTTGTTCATTTCCGCTTTCCATGGAGAGCAGAGGTTCAATATATCATCCATCATGACATCAAAGTACTACTTTCTAATGCACTGTAAGTAATCTTGCCTCTACAAGTTATTCTGTTTTTAATGTCACTATCTCGCAGTCGCAATCACCGTTGACAAGTTACAATATCCTAACATAGCCTACTCGGAAATGGTTTAGAAGAAGAAAAACATTGTAAAAAAGGAAATAACTTGCATTTACATACAGTGGTCAGAGACTTTCTTCATGTTTCCTGGAAGTCCTCAACATGAGAGACGACATGCTGAGAGAGATTGGTTGCGCAAAAGGCGATGTGTCTGGTGTGCCAGAATTTACCGGAGGGCTTGTCCCTTTAGCCTCTGAGCGAGATACTAGGACCAGCCCTTCCAGTTACAGTATGTACTGGTGGATTGCAGTGGAGTGCTGAGGCAATCCCCCATCACTACTCACGTGGACTGCTGCCGCTCCAATAACAAGAGCCATGTGTGCGCGCGGCAGCTATGGGAGTTCTATAGGCTATGTCCAAAAATGTTCCTTGGCCCACAAGTGTTTATTTATTGAAACGCAAGGGATGTTTTTTTTTTTATGCAATGCCTTTTCTTTTCTGTCTGTATGCTCTTTTCAGCGACAACAATATGGCTATTCACAGATAACACAATTTGAACTGACAGAGGAAAATAATTCAAAATACAAAAAAAAAACAAAAAAAACAATATGACCAGAGAAATAAACAACTGACTTTCATATGGCTATCATTATTATGAAACAAGGAATCCTCCCTCAATAAAATATTTACAATGGATATCTACTATATGATTATCATGTTTTCGTTCCATAAAACCACAACGAATTTACAAGACACTAATATATTAGAACAACCACTGGTGAATGAAACCTTTATTCGTGACCTCAGTTTAAACTCGCTTTACATTGCATCGAGAGAGACATCCCGGAGATGTTTTCAGTGGTCGTCTAAACGCGGAATCCCTGCATATTTTCATAAGACAGCAGAAGAAAACAAAAGAGCACGTGATTTGTAACCAAATGACAACAGCTCGAGGCACTTACCTTTCAGCTTTATGCCAGGGAAATCATCCGCGCTTGCCGTCCCCTTGGCCAGGCACACAATCGATTTCTTAGTGGTCGACTGGATTCGACTGTGATGATCCCACTCCAACAAAAAAACAATCACGGGGCTATATGGGCTACTGCTTTAACTATCGCATTCTTCCTCTCTTGCGAGTAAAAGTGTAGACCACAAGTCTAAATCCCACCCTCTGAGCAGGGGGTTTTCATTGGATAGGAACAAGAAAGGAACGTTGTTTTCAGAAGTCAGGAGATTGTCAGAGGGAGAGAGATGAACTTGGCGAACCTGCCATCGCATAATATTCTGCAGAGGAAATTACGACTGTGGTCGATGGATGCTCGCTTTCTTCATCGATGTTGCGCAAACACAAAGCCAAGGCTAGCCTACCTGTAGAAACGCTCTTCTTCTTAAACTATTACGCAATAACTAAAACATTCGGATTTTCTGACATTGATGTCCAGAAAGCATCAGTCGTAGTCAGTCAGTGTCCATTCTGTCGATAGCCTAATAAAAATAATTTAGTTGCCAACGGAGAACTTTTTCTTAAGCCTTCATGAACCCCACGCAAAACTAAACGCACGTTTGATCCCTTTCCTCTGATGAGTGTTGCACCATTAGTGGTAAAATTGGTTCAATTTTCTGCCCGATGAACATCTTTCCAGCCCTCCGCATTAATAGCTAACGGTTCAGTGAGCCACGGGAGCAAGGCCGTGTGAGAAATGTCCCCCAAAAGTGGGACAGCAGAGAGGCACAGAACGCCAAGGCACTGACAACTGTGCCAAGATGAGATCTGGGCAAAGGGCCGAGATCAGTCGAGCCACTGGACTTAGAATGGCAGTTGGATGGCGAGTGAGGACTGGAAACAGAGACCAGTTGAAATAATGTATGGGACTGGGGGCCATTCTGTCAAGTTGACTTGAAAACTTTTATTTGAAGATATTGCATTCATGGACCTAAAACTTATGTCAGCTCCTCAAAAGGTTGCCCTTAGTAATAGCTTAACAATTGGCAAAAAACTGCATTCATTTCTGCGTTGAAAATTTTACTTGTAGAAAACTGAATGCGGTCATGAGACAGGTAAACTTGTCTGTTGGATTGCTTCTGTTTACAGTATATAGACTTGCCAATGTTTAGGACTACCACAGAAAATGTCGTAAATGCACAGTGCATTTAAAACTGAAGTGAAGTGTAGACACTTAAAAGACCAGACACGGGCAGCAAGGAACTCTGATGAAGTCTTGTTTTTTTTTTTTTATTGTTGAATGCGTGAACTCACACATACATTTGTTTTCCTTTTGCACTGTGCATGGCGGGAATGATGATGTAGGGCATGCGTGTGATTGATGCTGGAGAAACAGGTGATGGAGATTTTACTGTTTAGTAGGTCTGAGAGGAACAAGGGGGGTTGGGAGGGGGGGTGGGGGGGATCACAGAGTCGAACACAACTTTCTCCACTCCTGTCAGCACTGGGGTTTCTGATGAGCTGATGGCAATGGGATGATCAAGAGGCGGCCATCGTACAGAGCTAGGACCTCTCTTGTGAGAGCATGAAACAGACAGATCACAAGACCGTTTAAGGAGACATGATCGAGTCAGCCACCCGAACAACCTCCCGCTAACCCTTCCCCTTTACTGTGTTCGGCACAGTTTACAAAAGGTCCAAAAAACAGAAAGACAAGACACAGAAAACAGTACAACATACAAAAATAAAATCGCATAAAACCAACCATCTTTGTTTTTTTTGTTTGTTTTGTTTTCTTGTTTTTTTTTCCTTACATTACCCTTTTTCTCTCTATACATACATAACTGAATACATTAGGTCACTGGTCACAAAAAGTACACAGCAAAACAAAACAAAAAAGAAAAAGCCACAAAGGGAAAAAAAAAAAAGAATCCAATTCCGACAGACGTGCAAATCCTTTCACCTTGACCTCTGGGATGAGTTCTACAGGTGCTAAAAGGAGCCCTAGTCTGGCGCACAAGCCCAGCATGAGAACAGGTTCCAGAGCTTTCCTGTGGGAAGAGTGGTGGGCAGTGGTGGACTGTGGTTGTAGTCACACCTTCACCACTGCCCTACCACCAAGAGGGGACACTAAAGTCACAACCCCCCCCCCCCCCCCCTTCCCCTAAAACTTCCTAAACTCAGATAAGGAAGAAGAAAACAAACAAACAAAACCAAATAAGCATTGCGCTCTCTATATATTTATATATATTGGTAAATCACGTCTTCTCCTCGGGTTGTGTATATGAATGTGTATGTGTGCGTGTCTCTCTCTCTCAGTAGGATATTTGCCCCCACCTCCACGAGCAAGACCTGGTTGGGTTTTGAACAACAAGTGAACCAGGGGCACTCAAACCTAGGCACCCTTCCCCCAAACCCTCATCTTACTCCACATGGAGTGAGAGACGGATGAGGGATCTGCGTCTGTTTTCGTTTGCTCTACATAGATCATCTTTTTGTGTTATTTTATTTCTAAAATCCCTTCTCCGGTTCTCCCTATTCCTGTGCTCTGCCATACACACACACGCTGCAGCAGTCTCAGACCTGCTGTCGTTTA
This sequence comes from Alosa sapidissima, assembly GCF_018492685.1. Classification (NCBI taxonomy): domain Eukaryota; kingdom Metazoa; phylum Chordata; class Actinopteri; order Clupeiformes; family Clupeidae; genus Alosa; species Alosa sapidissima. Next base: position 9,005,877 of record NC_055966.1, read on the forward strand.
TGCTCTCTCTTTCAACGGGTTGGACTTCATGTTTGCTTGTTGTCTCGGAGAAGCAGATACAGACAGAGTGGATGAGGACAGAGAGAGCGAGAGAGAGAAGAGAAAGAGCGAGAGAGAGAAAGAGAGAAAGAGAGAGAGAGAAAGAGAGAGAGGGAGTGGATGTGTGAATCAGCCGAAGTAGCCGCGCTGGAACTTTCCTCAGCCCATCTCTTTCCACTGGCGGTAGAACTCCACCACGTTTTTCAGCTCCATGCCCGCTGCCGACACGGCTGCCATGGCAGCCTGTCGCCAGGCAACAACACACACACACACACGAAAGAAAATGGAATTAGTATTCACATACAGTTCATTACCAAACTTAAAGGGATCCTATGCAGTTTTGCCAATTTCTTCGCTGTTCAGTCAGTCTGCCGTTTCCTCTTTCCCTGTTCCTCCGACAATGATTTACTCGGTTTTCAGCTCTGGTCTGAGTAACTCCATTGCTACATTGTTTTAGCCGGTGCCTGACATGTATTTGTGTAGTGCCGTAAAGCAATTCGTTACATTACAAGACCGCAAGATTTTCTGACTCTGAGGCCGGCAGCCTGACGGACCAAAGTTGCGAGACTGTTTTTTTTTCCACCACAGATGCTAGGGCGAAATATTCATTCCCGCCATTCAACCCAGAAAAGGTCATATAACCATTTCAATGACTCCGAAGCTGTTCAGGTAAATTAAGCTAAAAAAACTGCATAGTCCCCCTTTAACACACATCTATCCAGATCTTAGTGCAGTCGCTAACATGCACAGGACCACAGTATTTAACTCAAACCTACTTAAAGGGAACCGAAATATACACAACCGCATTGAGCAGCTGGTCACATCTGATTGATAAAGGATTATGCAAACATACTTTAAGGAAATGTTAAAAGAGAACTGGTCCAATTTGTTTCCAAATATTTTTTGGGTCTTTTTGTCTTTATTCAGACATGACGATGAAAAGTGACAGGAAGCGAGTGGGGGAGACGGAGCAGGTGGGAAATGACCGCAGGTCAGAGTCAAATCTGGGCCCCTGAGGGCATCTGGACCCGGAAGCAGTACACACGCTACAGCTGCATATGGCACAGGGCCCCCCGAACTGAAACACTTTAATAGTCAACCGCGAAACGACTATACAATGGAAGCAGAGGTCATTTGGAAACTGCCATTACTCATCACTGACTAGACACAAAATGTTGTTAAAAGTGTGCACAGCCCTACAGAGATACACATGTCTGTTCTCTGAATGTACCATCTTACTTATGCCACCTACTGTTCCCCTGACTGACTATGCAGACCTGCCACTGAATGTCAAAATAGCTGTATGTTTGTGTTAGTGTTTGTCTTCCTGTGTGTGTGTGTGTGTGTGTGTGTGTGTGTGTGTGTGTGAGAGATCTCTCACCTTCATGGGTGCAGAGCGAGCAGACATCTCGGGAATGGAGTGACCGGTAAGGATGGTCACCATGCCAACAGTGTCCTCGTCTCCATTGCTCTGACACCCAGTCAGCTGACGGCAGCTGTCCACCATCTTATACAGCTGCCTTGGATTCAAGTATGACAAGTCAAAGTCAACACTTCAGTCAGACAACACTCACAGCTCACTGACCAACTTATAGCCAGCCTCGGCAACCTAGGTATCTTCCATGTGAGGCTTGCTGCTGTGAGATTTTTGTTAATACTAATTGTTAATACTAGCACTTAATGCCAATACTTTCAGCTGGCAGTGAGTATCCATCAGGAGTTTGTAATGTAATATCATAGCCAGGCTCTTTATATTCTGAGTCAGTCAAATTCATAACAAAAAAATTAAAAATAAGGGAGACAGAAAATCTGGCTTCTAAACAACTTGGCCAACGTTTCCACAGCTTGACTGACCTCTCCTCATGTTATGGAGACATATTACAAGCATTGTCGTCCTGTCCCAAATTTGCATACCCTGCCAAAGTTGTTTGCAAATCTAAATACTATGCAACACCAAGCCCCTGTTGAGGCTTAAAGGATGAGACAACACGCCCAAAAATGACGTGTTTCAGAGGACTACATGAACACAACAACCATAGATTCGGTTTAAAAGGAAGTAAATTACAAAGCAAAGCATTGTGGGTGAAAGACTCTCACCAGGCCTCAGGGTCCTGCCGCTTGAGCTTGTCTCGGTCGAAGCCCTTTCCTGCCTCCTTCTGACAGCGGATGTACCTATGGGATGGGGTGTGCAAGAGGGAATACCGGGGAGGAATGAAGGAATGAAATGTTGTAACAGACATAAAACAAAAATAAATTACAAGGACTATCACATCAAATGATGTGCTAGTGTTTCAATTCAGGAAGTCTTGACTCAATGAAGAGACACTGAAAGACTTAGTTAAGTTAAGACAGTAACGTTTTACTCTTGGTTAAACAATACGGATGCAACAATTTAGCACGACTGCCCCAGTGAAAGAGACCAGAAAGGCATTCTATAACAAACCATCAACCTGGGGTTGGACAAATTTGCTCTAGTTATCAAAGACTGAATATATCTGTCTCAGATATTTGGGGTTTTCATGCAAAGTGTGTAGGTATGCTCAGTGGAAAAGTGCACAATCTGGAGAAAGATAAGGCGGAAAACTTTAGGACCTATTGAAGAAAGTTTGCTTTCTTACAGTAACTTGTGTGAGAAAAGGAATAAAAAGGACAACAAATTTGGCTACTACTAGATTGAATATCCTGTGGTTTTGTGGCAGCCCTGAAAAGTCCTCAAAAGAACACAATACTGAGCCACCCTCACGTTGCATTCATTCAAGTTTACATTACAAAACTAGACATGCACATGACTAGGTCCGATGCAAAACCATCTAAACGCTACCTCCGTCAAAAATGAGATAACGATGGTGAGTTAATGCTTTCCACACAAAGAAAACGTTAATCAAATAATTTTGTTTCAAAACCCGCTAAATACCACTCTCTTCCTGGTCTGAAATATCGATTTGTAGGCAAAACCTATAGGAGCCTGTTAAAAAATGCTCATTTAAAAGAAAAGTGGTCAGACAGAATAAGAAGGGTTTGCATCTGAACTCTTCGTATGCTACAGTATTTCAGTCATGAGAGAAAGGCCTCCAAGGCGTCCCTCTCCTCAGTAAAACAGAGATCAGAGCAGTGAGAATTGTGCCACACCTATTTCCCTTGCGAAACTCCGATTCCAAGAAACGGATTCCATCCCTCGCACCAGCATTCTCCTTCTTCAACATGTCCAACCCGTCAATCACTGGAAACACAAATGAAAAACAACATGCACTTCAAGATGTGCCAGACAGAAAATTGCGAAATGTGCTCAAAACCAAATGTCAGGCAGAAGCCTTGAGTAGAAAATAACACAACTTCATTGTTAAGTGTATACAAAATATTTCCACACAACACAATACTTATAATAATAAATGCAAATAATGAATAAATGCAAGCGCAAGAGGCTAGTGTTTGAGGCGACTGAAGTAAGTTTGAAAGAGTTTAATATTGACACATTGGCACAGACATTTAAATCCATCTGCATTCCACTGGCTAGAATGCTCAAATGATCAGCTAAAGCAATAGAGTACCGAAATGAGACGTTTCGTTTACATGACTGCAGTCACTGGATCTAAACAAACTTTCGAAGTGGCATCGACAGCATTGCATTTAGACATGTGGCATCGTTTCTAGCTCATAAATTCTTTTTAAATGTAGGCCACAGCTTACATGCTAGGCAGCAGCTTAGCCACATAACAGATTCCCTGTCAGGTGTATAGTAAGAAACAAAATCCCAGTGAATATTTCACATCTTATCAAATGCTGACTGCGGTTAAGAGTGACGTTTTTGAATTTTTGACACGTCCATGAATTTAAGAGATTTGCATGCTGTGAAGTTATATGCAGGTGTCTTTTACGGAGGAAACATATTTCATAGTGTTGGTAAGACTATATGTTGCAGTATGTGATTCCTACAGTGTAACAAAATTATACTAATGTCTTGTAAAATTAATTATACTGTTTTGTAAAATTAATTATACTAATGTTGTTGTAAAATTATTTAAATTGATTAAGAAAGCCACCGCTATAGTCACCACTATGGTTAGATTGATTTGTTTAGATCCAGTGAAATTGCTGCCTTGGCAACGCTACATCACGGCTTCGGTACTCTATTCTAGTGAGGTCCAATCTTGTACTTGATAACGAAATGGACCCCTTGAGATATGAATGGAGCGGTGGCAGAGAGGGCACGTTCAGGTGACAGACTATGTGCAGGGGACTAACTGCATGTTAAGGTAACTGATTGGTGAGGCATGTTAAGGTAAGACTGGCTGCAGCGTTATAAACGGGTTCACTACGTGCTGGTTTATACCCCTGTGGCAAGGGACCTGATAAAACCCATGAATACATCTTTTTTACATGTATTTTGTAAATGTTTTTCATTTGAATTATATAATTTGCTAGAATAGAATTTACACAATTGGGGAGGGTTTGATTCTGATACCAAGTCAAAAATTGCGATTTCGATACTTCTTCGATACTTTCTTAAAAATGTACTTGATTGGGTGGCCCCCACCACCTTGACGTCATCAGTAATATTGAATATAGTAGTGGGATCATTCACAACAGTGACCATCCTAGATTCTGTTTTACTCTCTCAACAAACACTGAAACTGTTGGTTTATGTGATATGTTTCTATTTCATATCTTTTTAAATTCATATAGAGTGTATTTAGTTAATAATGTATAGTATTTTACTAGTAATTACTAGTAGCTAAACATATTTAGTAATTTGAATGCTTCATATTGATTTTTAAACTATTACACTTAGGCATATCTTTAATGTGGTGTGTAGGTCTAATTGAGTGCACATTGGTGATGTGTAGGTGTAATTGAGTGCCTGTCACTTTAAGAACTACGTGAGAGTAATTAGCCTTCATCCTGACGGTTTTAGGCTAGTGAATAAAAGTTGCTCATAGAGTGTAAGGATATGCAATTCATTATGTCTTCTATGTCATTAGATAAAATAAATGTTCAAAAAACTAACAAGTCGAAGACAATCTTTCTGGGATCAAGTGTTTTGCAATGTTCACTAATGATTTTAGTGAGCATTACTGGCAGACGTGATCTGAGCTAGCAGGATAGTTACCAATGAGCTCTCTCCAGATGTAAAAGTTTGCCATGGTTGCGTAGCCCATTTGCATAAGCGCAAAGTGGTTCTCTCGCTCTCTCTCTGTGTGTGTGTGTGTGTGTGTGTGTGTGTGTGTGTGTGCGCGTGTGTGTGTGCGCGTCTTCATGAGGCTATGTTCAATTCAACTCGGTAGTTGATCCGTCCGGTCAATAGCACCGCATTCACGCCACTTCATGATTAGATTACGCATTAAGGTCATCAGACAGGCTGTAAACGTGTATGCGGGAGTTTCTCGCATTATGATGGCTAGAGTTGCGGGACTTGAACAAAGCAGTGCTTGGGATCTCAGTATTGACCAACATGATCATGATAATCTGCTTGGGATCTCAGTATTGAGCCACATAATCATGATCATGAGTTGTGCCTAGGGTTGCAAAGGGGCGGAACATTTCTGGTAAATTTTCGGAAACTTACCATGGGAAGTTAAGCTGGGGAATTTTGGAAATATTCCAAATTGGAAACCATCATGGAATTAAAGGAAATTATGGGAATTAATGGGAATTTACGGGAATTAACTGGGAATTTTGGGTAATTCATACAAACTGTTTCATATACAAACATTAACATTTTGTTTCGTAATAAGCAATATGATTTGTATGTTCGTATTTTTGCTTAGCTTAGCATACAAAGCTGGCTAGCATGCTAGCGGGAATCCTATTCTCTAACTTGCCATATTAAAAATTCCCAGTTTATTCCCCGTTTATTCCTGTTAATTCCCATGGAAAGTTTCCAACTTTGAAAATTCCCGGAATTTTGCAACCCTAGTTGTGCCATAATGGAGCAGTGCTTGGGATCTCAGTATTGACCAACATGATCATGATCATGTGCTTGGGATCTCAGTATTGAGCCACATGATCATGAGTTGTGCCGTAATGGAGCAGTGCTTGGGCAGCGCGTACCTGTGCGGGGGATGATGATGATGAAGCAGCCACTGCTGGCCAGCTGCCTGAGCAGGGGGAGGTGCTGACACAGAGACGACGAGTCGGGCACCAGGTACGGAGACATGGACGACTGGGCCTTGGGCTGCTGAAGGCTGCCCTCTAGCTGTGACACCTCCAACTGCAGCCATAAATCCAGAGAGAGAGAGAGAGAGAGAGAGAGAGAGAGAGAGAGAGAGAGAGAGAGAGAGAGAGAGAGAGAGAGAGAGAGAGAGAGAGAGAGAGAGAGAGAGAGAGAGAGAATTGAATTTTAACAAGCTTTATTGTACAACCATAAGCACCACTAACAGATCAGTCTACAAAAAAAACAAACAGAAAAAACAAAAACAATAACAGGTCATGAGTCACTCATGTCAAAAAAGGGGCAAAAGAAAGCTCATCATTTGTTACAGAGCACAGCGCACCAACACAACACCATTTGTCCTTGAAAACATCAATTGCCCTTGTTAATCTATAAAAATAAAAGTCAATAGTGACTCTCGACTTGACTAAATTCTTGAAAAATGCAACAACATCATCTCCAGCTTTCTGCTGCACCTTGTTTTTCCTGCTTAGATAAATAGCCAGCTTCGCCTGGCCATTAATGAAATTGATGAGTTCACACTTTGACTTCTGTCTCTGATTATAAAAAAAACAAGTATAAAACCTTGCTTTGTGAACCTTGTTCCCATAGAAAAAAACAAAAGGCTCAACACACAAAATAAAGGGGAAAGCCCATTGCAATCCATAAAACAGTGATAAATAGTCTCCCTGTCAGAACAAAAAGGACACATGTCACTCAGTGCAGGATTCATCACAGATAACAAAGCATTAACAGCAATAGCACCATGCAAGATCCTCCACTGAAGATCCCCAGTTCTTTTGGTCAGTGGGGACTTGTAAATCACTCTCCACACAGGTTTCATTTCATCATCAATGCCCAACCTATCCCTCCAAACATTGTCCATCCTACCCCTGAGAGTGGTTTTGTGCAACACCTTCACCAGATTCTTGTACAGAACTTTCCCACTAGTTGAACACAAAACAATAGGTTGTTGTCCTGGTCCCCAGAAACTAGCAGCGGACTTGCATGACCACATTCTAGCAAAGCAGGTGAAAGTAAAACTGTTGGAAAAACATCCCTATCGTCACAAAGAACATTACCCTTGTCCCAGTCCTCCAAAAGACTTTTCTCCTGGCAACTCAGGACCCCATTAAGCTTATCAAGAAATTCACATACCTCTCAGACCACAGACCCAAAAAGGAGGCTACCGCCTGAACATTCTGGAAATTGCATCCTGCCCTGTCAACAATTTGCCGGAGTTGCAGGGCTCTCTTCTCAAAAAGCAAGGCTGTGAGACCAGGAAAATCACACAAAACATCAAAACGTGACCCCAACACAATCGGCTCCTCAAGTAGCCAGTGAACAGAGGATAACCCTCCAGCCCACTGACGGGTAAAAAGTCCCTGGGCGCACTGTAGAGCCCTTTGCTGATCCAAGGAAATCAACCCCATATCGATACCCAGATCATGCGAGACATCCCACAAGTCCCTTTCCACATTCACATTGTCAAAAATAGACCGCTCAGGTATACAGTAGGATTGATCATTGTGGACCACCTGACCAATTACCTCCCTCAGCCTCAAAGCTAAAGCCTTAGACAGAATTTTCATGTCTGAACATAATAAGGACACAGGACGCCAGTACCCAATGTCCCGCAGGTCACCTTTCTTGGGCAAAAGGGTATTATTTGCCCTGCGGCAGCTAAGGGGCAAACACCCCTCCTCCAGGCTCTCCCGCAGCATTGCCAGGAGATCCTCCCCAATGCAGGGCCAAAAAACTTTATAGAACTCAATGGGTAACCCATCAATCCCAGGAGACTTACCACTGGCCATGCCCATAAGGGTCTTTTCAAGCTCTGGGAGCGTAAGAGTCATGTCAAGTGCAGCATAACACTCTTTCGCCACTTTGGGCAGTCCAGTAAAGAAAGAGCTGGACAGGATATCACTCGACACTAACTCAGTCATACAACTTAAGAGTAAAACAGTCTCGCATAGTTACGAATCTGAGCAGGCTCAGACAGGTCCTGGCCCGATTCAGACCTCAAACTATGGATCAACCTACTCTGACCATTTTTTCATTCCAAATTAAAGAAAAACCTGGACGGAGCATCTATCAGGGTAACGCTCTGAAAGCGGGAGCGTACAAGTGCCCCCTGTGCCCTGACACCCAGTACGTCAGTAAGTCTGCCCTTCTTCTCCTCCAAGAGCTGAAACTGCTCCGTGGACATCCCAGACTTCTGCAAGTTCAAAATATCATGTTCTAAACCTTGAAGTGAGAGAATGATATCCTTAGTAACGCTTAAGGTATACTGTTGGCAGAAAAGCTTAATCTGAACCTTGCCATGGTCCCACCATTCCCGCAAGGAGGAAAAAGAGCCTTTTTGTAGGCTAAAAATCCCCCCAAAAAACATAAAAGTCTCCTTGAAATGGTCATCCACTAAAAGTGAAGTATTAAAACACCAATATGCACTCCCAGGCCTAAAAGCCTTAATTCTCACACTGCAAACTACAGCACAATGATCAGAAAAACCCGTTGGCAAAATATGACATGATACTAAACTATTGAGATGCTGCCTGAAAATGTAAATTCTATCCAAACGAGCTAAGGAAATATAATTCTCTCTACTATGAGTCCATGTGTACTGTCTGGTGTTCTGATGCAAAGTTCTCCATGTGTCCTGCAGATCATGGGTATTAATCAACTGTCGTACTGCCAGCTGTGAGGGAGTATGAGGTTCCAAGTGATTCCTATCCAATCGATCATCAACAGTGCAATTAAAATCACCACCCATAAAAACAAGACTGTCCGGATCCAGGTCACTGAACAACTCATCAAGTTTACTAAAAAAACGCACCCTCTCTGCCCCATTCGTTGGTGCATACACATTTACAAAAAATATTACACAGTCATCAAAAACGGCCCTGACTGTCAAAAGTCGGCCTGGAACTACTTCCTCTACGTGGCAAGAAAGAGGTACGGACAATTTTGAGAATAAAATCGCCACACCTCCGCTTACAGAGGATTTATGACTAAAAACAATTTGGCCATCCCATTCCCTCCTCCATTCCACCTCGTTAATTACTGAGTTTCTTGCACTAACATAACATCCGCCCGTTTCAGGGTGATGAAGTCAAAGAAAGTTAACCTCTTCGCTTTGTCCCGTGCACCGTTTAAATTCAGGGTGCAGACTCGAAACGTATTCATCATACTGATGTCACCGGGGGCGGGGAAGACGACTCCCGTACCTGTCTCCTAAGCTTTGTCAGGAACTTTCGGAGGCGCGCAGTCTCCTTATTAGTGAAGGCACGCTCTCTTATCAGACGGGAAACATCATTAATAAATTGACCGCAATCGGCAAAGTACTGTTCAACCTGAACGTTACGCAGCCCTTTCGTATCACGTAGAAAGCGGCTTATGTCTTCTGCTTTATGCTGCATTGGTAGCCCCTCACCAGATGCGGCGAGGTCTCCCAACGAGCAGTCCGACATGTCAGAGAAAACAGACTCATTGTCGCGGTCATCAGTCGGGCGCACCTCTTCCCTCTTTGCCTTACTAGCGTTCCCCTCCTCCTGCTCACTCTTTCTCTTTACCGGGATTTTAAATGGGACCATTTCAACATCTTGCACAGACGCCTGTGAGCCCGAAGCTCCAACGCCATCATCAAAACAATTGTCCTCTAAAGGCCTATGCACCGTATTACTCCCGCTTAACGCGGCAAGCTCCTTATTTATCAGGTCATTCACGGTCACGCTGGCATCAATTAAATCAGCCACCGGAGAGGTGCCATCTAGGGCCACAGAATCATGTGTGGCCACAGGACCAAATTCAACTGGCTCTGCCCCAGACGGGCCACTATCCACCCTAACGTCGTCCACCCCAATTCGCTCCGATGACAGACCGTCAGCGGACGGGGGGCGAGTCGTGGAAGAATCATTCACAACTGGATCAACCAAGCCACTTGCGGATTGGGGACAAGTTGAAGGGGAACCCTCACTCGGTTCAGCCAAGCCAGTCGCTGGCTGACCTGCACGGTCACTCTTGACCCACGGCACGGTTATGTCTTGACCCACACCTCCACAGTGAAAACACTTCAGGGCTGAGTCCGATGTAGCAAAAACCACATACTCAAAAGCACCAATTTTAAATTTAAGCACCAGATTAAGCTCTGCCTCACCGTCATTTAGCACCATATACACCTGCCTTCTAAACGACACCACATGTTTCAAAAGGGGCGATTTACAACCCAGGGAAATCTTCCTTATAGATGAAACCAGCCGGCCGAACCGCTGTAACTCCCGTTCAATCAGTTCATCTTTAATGAAAGGTGGAACATTAGAAATTATCACTTTCTTAGATGGGCAACTGCGAGGGAGTACAGGCGTCAGCGTGTTATTTATTTCTACACCTGTCGCAACTACCTCCCTTGCTTTTGCAACTGTACCAAGAAAAATCACTATCGCATTGTTCATGCGAGAGGCCGATTTAACATGTTCATGGCCAACAACGTGACCCACCGCCAAACTACATTCTTCAACACTTGCGGAACAAACAATTCTCACACCATGCTGTCTCGTTAAATGATCGAAATCCATTGTTCCCGCAGCAGTCCCGCTCCAAACAGGAGCCGCAGACTCAGCGGGAGAGCAAACTACAAAAAAACGCAAACTAAAAAAAACTACAGTGACTGTAGAGTTAGCGCTAAATACAAAAAACAGGAAAACACGGAAATAAGACGCACAAAAGTTAGAAAGACAGTTTCAAAGAGATTCCACTCACGCTCAAGCACTCACGCCACTCTCCAGCACTCACTCCGCACATGCGCAATGAGAGAGAGAGAGAGAGAGAGAGAGAGAGAGAGAGAGAGAGAGAGAGAGAGAGAGAGAGAGAGAGAGAGAGAGAGAGAGAGAGAGAGAGAGGAGATGATGGAGGATATAATGGAAGGGGAATCAAAAAGGAGAAGAGAAAAAAAACAATAAAGGCCAGAGAGAGCACCTGTAAGCGGAGCTGAGCCATGTCTCTCATCAGGCGATTCCGACGAGCCTCCTCCTCAGCCTGCAGACAGAAACACATACTTTCGTTATGAAACACCTTCCCTGAGGTAGCATGCGGGCATGTGTACATCGACATTGTAAAAATGTACATTTACATTTAAAGCAGCACTAAAGATTTGCTCTCAGGGTTGCCCTACATTTCAGAAGCACAATAAACTACATAAATATTTGCTAAAACATATGAACATAACTCTGATACAATATAGAGGGAATGCACAGACAGCAGTCTGTAGAAAGAGATCTCCGAATTCCTGTAGCTCTTTTCCATTTCAATTTGAGAGTGGGGGGAGTGTTCCTACCCGAACACAGAAAGTTGCTAGATGATCGGTAATCGCCTAAAGAGGGCCGCTCAGACAATGGTAGCCATTCGTCTGCCATTCATCATGTTATGAGGTTATGTGCCATCAAAATGATTTTGGAAACATGTTAAGATAAACGTGTAAAAAAAAAAAAAAAAACTCTTAAGGGTGCGTTTAAAAAAAAAAGTAAAAACAAATAAATCAGAAATACATTCAGAATGTGCTTCATACTAGTGTTTCATGAGCCCAACTTGAACACAACTTCTTCAGAACAGACAAGTCCATCACGACTACAGCCCAGCACGTTCCCTCATGGAGTTGAAATGCAACCACAGCACAAGGTCTGCCACTGGACCAATGGCATAATGAGGATTATGCCCACTCAGGCCTGGTCACATCATGAGCGCCGATCAGGGCACTGACTTACTGTAGGCGCTTACACACATATTGATCTCACTGTAAACCCCCTATCGATCGACCTTCACCCTCTTATATACACACACACACACACACCATAATACACGGATTACGATGCTGTAATATTATATAATTACATTCATGTGACAGAGCAATCAGCCAAGTGCGCTTAGAGAGCCTGTCCAGCGCTCAATACTTACAGGCAAAATATGAATAAAAAATGATGAATGTCTAACTCTAATACTTTCCTATTAGAGGAGACTGAATGTTCTGAATGTAAATGCTGTGGTTATATATTTATCCCCAATAGCCTACATTCTTCACCATGTGTAATTGATAACAAACGTTGAAAACACATAAAACACTGACTGTACTTTGCATACACTTCAGTATCCCGGTTATGATCGAGATTTTGAAGTATCCCGTTTATGATCGGGATTTTGAAGTATCCCGGTTTTGTGTTTGCACATGCAAACATCAAATCCCGATTTCGGAACCCCGGATAAGCCTTTATCCCGGTATTGAAAAATCCGCTTATGCTAGCTGGACTACTCCGAGAGAAACCAGGATACTGCTCCATGGACACACCCTATCCTGGACAGCTGACTACACACATACAAACAACTCCACAGCTGCATCTCAAAACATTTGAATATCATGGAAAAGATGTTTTCCATCATTTATTTCAAAAAGTGAAATTTTCATATATTCTTGATTCATTAAACATAAAAGTGAAATATTCTGTGTTCATGCAAACAGCACATTTCCAAAAGGCCTGCTGCTTTACCATGCGGAACTGGGCCTTGGCCTGCTGGACCAGGTTGTCCTCTTCTGATTGGCTGATGCTTGTGAAGATGCCTGCCTCCGGGTTGAAGTGCAGCACGTTGCCTTGGAGACTGGTAAGAAAGTGGCCGAAACTGCGGATGCAGCACAAACGCACCATGCACTGAGAGGAAGAGGTAGAGAAAGTGAGAGAAGGATAGAGTGGATTGAGACAGAGAGAGAGAGAGAGAGAGAGAGAGGACAGAGAGACAGAGAGAAAGAGAGGGGGGGGCAGGGGGAGTGACATGACAGACAGAAATGAGAAGGTTCATCATTAGAGGTCTTGTACAATGGGGTTGAATGCAACCATTTCTGAAAACTTGTCCTTGTTTATCAAGACAACAGAAAAACACTATCTGCCCTGCATTGTTTTAAATCTCATACAAGTATTCTAATGCACTTCTTGCCTTCCCATGTAGAGTATGGTGTTTGTCGATTGGTACTTTGATTGATTGCTACAAAACCTCTAATGTGTATGAACTGGAAAAACTTGCCTTGCTTTCCCTTGGTGAGGCACAGGCTGAGGATGATGATGTAATGTCTGACATAGTGGGATGTTGGTTGAGCAGTTCAACTTCACTTCAATGAGTGTTGGCTAGCCCGACTGCAGTAGAGTTTAGTGCAATCCTGTTATAGTGCTAGGGATGAAGGTGTGTGTTGGGGAGGTTGTTGCAGAGTGTGTTGCATTGTGTGTTGTGGTGTGTGTGTGTGTGTCTCCAGCGGGTTACCTCGTCCAGGGGGCTGAGAGATGGTCGGCTGGCGCTGAAGTCCAGGCGTCGGTGTGCCAGGCTGAGGGCGGGCAGGTGCCGCAGGGCCAGGTCTTCGGGCAGCAGCAGCGTCTGGACCAACCCCGGCTGCTCACACTCACCCAGCAGCGCGGCCAGCTCCGAGCACACACCCAGATCTGGGCACACACACATAATCACACAAATTGTCAGCTTTGTTTTGAGTGAATTCAGACTAGCATTAAGCAGTGGGCAGCCTTGATCCAGCGCCCAGGGGGCAGTTGGGTGCCTTGCTCAAGGGCACCTCATCCGTGGATGTAGGAGAGTGCTGTCCAATCACCCAATCACTTGAGACTCACCTGCTTCCAGCATCTTGGCTCCATCAGGTAGGAGGTTGAGCAGCACCGAAAGTCGGTTCCACAGACTCTGGGAACTCTGGGTGATGGGCGGGGGGGAATAACACATCAGCTTGATTAAGAGCATTTCTTCCAACCAAATGAATACAGCACCGTTTCACTGGGGTCAGCATTTTTAATCATTCAGTTTGAGTGCCACTTCATGGCAAGGGCGCAAGGTCATCTGTGCGACTTGTTCGTACGCTGCTGCAGGCTACCCTGGAAACTCCAGAGTTCTCGCAAGAGCACAATTTGAATTGTCTCTGCGAGACACTCTGGCAATAAGTAATGATGCACGTTACTTTTGCCACTTGTGTATCGCGGGGAGCCAATCACATCGGTGTATCTGATATAGGCGGGCCAGAGGCGAGCTAAACAGATAACAGTTGTAGTGTTATCCAATTGCGTCGAAGCCCGGAATCAGTCAGTAAACATTGGTCGTATTGTGTTATCCAATTGCGTGCAGTGAGATTTTCAAATGCACGCTTGGTGCCGCCCCTGGAGTTGGGCTATTACATTATTCGTGGCCAGACCCTTAATCTTTCTAGATTACCAGGATCTGGAATCTCCAGGCTAGCTGCAGGCACTGGGGAAGGTCAAAACGAAGACAGGGAAAGGTCAATGCTGTCTGAAGCAAACAGCTGGTACTATTTGTTTGTACCTGAGCACACATGAGAATTATGTCTGTGTTCGTCCTTAGCCAATCCACGATGACCTTCACCACAGGAATCAGGCCCTGATTGGTCAGAATCGTCAGCTTCTCCAAGAGGGTCTTCTCACTGTGGACGGACTGGTTGCTGTGTTGGCTGCCCTCGGAGTCCGAGTCCATCTCTACAAGACAACACAAGGTGAATAAGAAGCCTGCATGCCAGCATCACAATACCACACTTCTCAACAGACATCTGGCTAAAGGAAAAACGTAAGGGGTCATGCAATGCTCCACAGAGCTTTCTGCTTGTATGGTCTTTTCCACACTCTACCCTTCGCATAACACATGATTCAACAACTGACTGAGTGAAATGTTCACTAATTAACCAATAAGCTATTGGTTTAGACTTTAAAACAGATGTCTAGAGAGTAAAGAGACTTGACCATGCACACAGAACTTTTGCTGCGTATGCTCGTGAGGAGTCCTACAAAAGGAAAAGTAAATGAGGTGTACCATTATCATTAGTGCCATTAGCTGTGCCAGGACCAACGCTGTCGGGCGTCTCTTCGGACAGGACAGGAGGTTGAGGCGAGGGGGCTGAGTCCGGCGTGGGGCTGGGCGTGTTCTGCGGCCGCAGCATCACGTTGCTGAAGGTGGGCGCAAGGCGGAAGTGCCGCTTGGCCTGAAAGAGCTGGGAGGACATGGCCTGGAGGTTGCTGCTGATGCTGGGGTCGGTGGAGAGCAGCGGCCCGTTAGTGACCACGGGGCTTACGGAGCCTTCCTCCCGTGGCGGCGGTTGTTGTTGTTGTTGTTGTTGTTGTTGTTGTTGCTGCTGCTGCAGGTCTTCCTCGTCTCCGTCCTCGTCCTCGTTTTCGCCCTCCTCATGCACGCCGTTGCCTTCATCTATGTCCTCCAGGTCGGAGCGCGACTCCTGGCTGTTCATGTCCGAGTCCGTCTCGACGTCGAAGGCCGTGCCGCCTTCCTCCTCCTCCTCCTCCTCTTCCTCGTCCTCCTCCTCGTCTGTGCCGCTCTCCCAGCTGGGCGCCCCTGTGAGGGGAGGCCTCCTCCTCCTCCGTCCCTCTTTCCGGAGGACGGGAGGGTCCACCGGCGGGCCCAGCGACACCCCCAGGGGTCTGTCGGCGCTGCGCCCGCCATCCTCTTCGTCGTCCTCCTCCTCGTCGCTCTGGAAGCCTTCGCTCAGGTCGCTCTCGTCCTGCTTGCTGGCGCAGCGGCGGCGCCTCAGCATGGACAGCCGCGGGAACTTGCGCTTCTGCTTCAGCTTGCTGTTGCTGTCGCCGCCGGACCCTGGCTTCTGGGAGGCCGCGTTCCTGTGGGGTCCATCGCGCTGGGCGCCGGGCGCCTTCTGGCCATCCTCCCTGCTGCCTTTGCTCTCATCTTCCTCATCATCATCTTCCTCCAGCGAGCCATTCCGCAGGGCTCTGTCCTCAGTACCAGTGGTGGTGGACGCCTCTCTCAGCTCAGGGTCATCTGGAGATAGGGATGATAGCTCAGATAAATTAGGAGAACTGGTGGTCAAGTTTTACTTTCATTTTACTTTCAAAAACCCCATATTTGCAGTATAACTGTATGAGTATATGTAACGGATGCTAGCTAGCTTAGCTGTGCTTGTGGAACATTGGTAAACCTCACTCCCCGACACCTCAAGAGTGCTGCTGGCATGCGAGCCAGTAGCCTGGGCTATTGGCTCAATTGTTAGCGTGCTCGCCTCCCGATCCGAGGTGCTGCTGTTTCGCGTGTTCGAGTCCGGGCGTGTGCAGGGCTGAATCGCGCAGGTTCAACACAACGCAGGTTACATATAGTATATATACGCTCTTTTGATCCCGTCCGTGAATTAGTGAAACACTGCACACAGTGAACACACAGTGAGGTGAAGCACACACTAATCCCGGCACAGTGAGCTGCCTGCACCAACAGCGGCGCTTGGGGAGCAGTGAGGGGTTAGGTGCCTTGCTCAAGGGCACTTCAGCCGTGGCCTACTGGTCGGGGTTCGAACCGGCAACCCTCCCGTTACAAGTCCGAAGCGCTAACCAGTAGGCCACGGCCGCCCATGTTGAATGCCTTTACACCTACATTTCCAAACAGTAATGGCAGCTGCAGTACAAGCACGTCACAAAGGGCCTTTTGCCTGAGCTGTATGCATAAAAGCAGACTGAACATTTCTAAAGCTGTTTTAGCATTCAGGTCCAATCAGCTGCACCTTATCTAAAACCAACCAGAGCAACACTACACAGTTATAACCAAAAGCACACATTTTGTAAATACCGTAAATCCTTAAATTATGGCCGGGATTCTATTTATAGCCGGGCCTTGGATAATGGCCGGGGTCGTGGTCGATTCGGACAAATAAAGGCCAGCCCCAAAATACAAGCCGGGGTAATAATCAGTAGGGCTATCAGTCCATGAGCACTAGAAGACATTGTTTCGATTTAACTCAATGAACTAAAAGAGCACTTCTTAAATATTTTATATTGTTGGTTGGTTTAATAGGCTACTGTTGTCAATGAAAAGTCGTTGTACACCATGGGTCTCCAACACGTTGCTCTCAAGATAGGCTACCAGTTGCTTGCTGCCTCCTTCTGAGCTTGCCAGAGGCTGAAGCAGTTACTAGGCTTACTACATTTAAACACAATTGTTGCCGTGAGGCATTCCAGCCTACAAATTTAATAAAAAGTAAATCATACATCATTAAAAAATAACTCAATTTAGGCTACTTGGCTACACAATACGATTTCCATTAAACAGCGCAAGTTCACAGCGCAATAAGCGGGTGGAAATCCCAACACTCCTTGAACTACATGAAACTTAATAGTGAACCATCAAATACCCCCCCGATTTCAGTGTCATCAGTCCCAACATTTAGCAATATATTCAAACAGTCCAAAAGTAAATTAAATCCCAAACCAAACCGAAAATCTTCTGCTTTTGATACCTAGCCGCTCCAAAAAAAACATATATCTCCCATTAAAACGCCTTAACTTGCTGTTATCTAGCCTACGCTAATTTGTTATTGTTCATGAAGGCGTGTCTGGCAAGTTATTTTATAAGTAACCTTTTACTTTATTTCTAAGAAAAATTCTACAACAGATCGCCTAATAAGAAATAAAGGCCTGCCTCAAATATAAGCCTCCAAATAAAGACCTGTACTTTGCGCAGGCTAAGTAAATAAAAGACCCCAGTCACAATTTGAGGATTTACAGTAAGCGGGTCGGCTTGCGGGGCGGGTATAATTTTGTCTTAATTAATATTTGCGGTCCGAGTTGCGGTCGGGTTGATTCAAATATTGCGCGAGTATAGGACGCTTGTGACCAAACCGGCGCAACACTGGTGTGTATCCCAACTTAAGTAAAAAGTGAAACTAATGCTGTAACTAAATTTATTGATTCTTGGCCCATGCTACACCATTAAAATATGGCCAGTAGTTTTTGCTTAATTCAACAACCAACAACCAGGCTGAAAACATAACCTCCTTGGCAGAGGTAAAGACGGGGCCAGCTGGTGGCTCTTACCGGCGTTATCCAAGCGCAGCGCGGGTACCGGCACCTCGCCCTCCTCCAGCTCTGCCTGCAGGCGGATGTTGACATGGTTGACCAGGTGGGAGAACAACGCCAGCGTGAAAGCTATCGAGGCACTGTACTGCTTGGACCCTGAGACACAGAGAGACACAGAGACACTCTGTACTGCTTGGACCCTGAGACACATAGAGACACTCTGTACTGCTTGGACCCTGAGACACAGAGACACACTGTAAGTGCTGATCCTTAAAGGAACACATCAAACCTTTTTGAGAAATTAGCTTATTTGCCATCTACCCCAGAGTTAGATCAAATTATACATGCCCTTCTCTTCTTTGTGTGTGCAATAACCCAGTCTGTTAGCACAGCTAACACTGTTAGCACAGCTTAGCATAATTCACTGTGGGTTGCACCAGTTAGTCTATAGCTCCCTTTTAACTATAGGCTAGTTATAGGTTATTGCTAGCTCTGGGGTGAACGGGAAATAAGCTAATTTCTCAAAAAGTTGGCGTAATTCCTGAGACAGAGAGGAGTGCTGCTGATTCTTCAGAGCTCAAGGAGAAGAAAACATGGACTAATGGAGGTGAGGACAAACACAGAGAGAGATAGCAAGAGAAAAGGTAGCAAGAAAGACTGTGAAGACGGAATAAAAAAAGAAGACAGTTTGGCGGCTTGAGATGTGAGCGGAGAGAGAAAGTGACCGGAGTGCAAAAATGCAAATGAACACAGAGAGGGGAGGTGCGAGGTGCAGGAAATGGGACACGTAGAGAAAGAGAATCCAGACAGAAACCAAGGAAGAGAGACAGGAGGACACCATTTTCCCTCCTCCCTGCTGCACAACGCTCCCTCACCTCCCCTCTTAAGGCTGTGCACCACCATCAAGCAGGTGACCACCATCTTGAAGACCAGTGTGTCGGGCAGCACGGAGCAGCCGCTGTCGTGTTCCTCCTCCTCCTCGCCGGCCGACAGTGAGGAGTGCAGGGGCGCGGGCAGGTAGAACAGCACCAGGTTGAAGTCCTCCAGCACCGACTGGCACAGGGCAGTCAGCTCCGTCTCAATGATGCTAGACACAACAGCACAGCTCAGGATAGTCAGCAGTATACTATTTACAGTGTTGTGCAGAATCTGTAGAATATGCACCATTCTTTTAAGAAAATAATGAGAGATCAGGCAAAACACACAACTCGTTTTATTTTAATGGAATTCAGTTCATGTATTACCATGGCCACTCTAAACCATTCACTAATTTCTGCTGTAGCCACTGAAGTGTCGATTTGGGATTGTGCTTCAGTTCATTGAGCTGATTAATGCAAATTGTCCACCAATATTTTCTAACAACATCATTAGATCACCATGCCTCAGTTGTGTGTTGCCCATCAGTAATACACAGAATTGATTTTAAAATGTTACTTTTTGTTTATTAAGCCCTTAAGAGATACGCTCCATCTTACAGATCTGCCATCTCCCAACTCTGCTCCTCAGTCATCCTCACAACAACTCTTTACAATCCCCCAAAAACAGGGATCACACTGGCAGCGGTAAAGCGTAATTCAAAAGAAGTTCTCTCGTTCCAAAGTTATACAAACGGTCTACATTCTGTTGACATTCTTAAAATGACAATTGATGAGCCTTGCGTAACGCTTTGAAAGTTGAGCCAAGTTCAACGCTCCAACACTGCAGCTTCAGCTGTTCTGCTGCCAAACCATAGCGAACAGTAGGAAATCTGCTGCTTGCCGCTGGTCAATGTGATTCCCGTCTGTCAGTGTTTGAGAAAAGTGTGGTCTATCTGTTCTTATACAAATACATGTATACTGTGTATTCGTGCACAATAAGAAAGGTTGACTGTGTTTGAGGATGGGTGATGTACCTATTCTTATACTAGGGGTGTGAAGCTCATGTTAAAGACGATACGATTAACATCTAGATACATGGGCACGATTCAATACATGTTCATAAAAAACGATTCAGTACAATTCGATGCGATTCGATGCAGTTCGATGCAGTTGAAGAATGGAAAGCATTCTGAAAGATTTTTTTATCATTTGCTTAAGGTGCACATTCATTTTATATTATCAATTATCATGGTCATGTCAATTAGGCAAAAACAAATGTGTGAATATGATTATCTAAACTGAGGTTTGTATCATATGTATTGAAATGAAAAAAAGAATAGTCTACATTTCAGTCAAACACAGCAGCCAAATACAACATAAAATACATTTTTATAGACTTTATAGATTTTATAGAGTTATATCTGATTGTTTTCATGGAGCTGTAGCCTATTGTTGAGGTAAGACAATACCGAAATAAAATAAAACTGTGCTTAAGACAATCTTCTCATATAGCCTAGCCTACAAGAATAAAATAGGCCTATGAACTGGGCCTATTTTGTTCCAAGTCTGAGTGAATATGAACAAAATAATAATAATAATAATAATAATAATAATAATAATAATTTGTGCATCGTTTTAGCAGCAAGGGCCAAATTATTCTTTTACATTAAGGAAATCCCTTCATCAAACGTAAGGCTACTCTACAGGCTATCGTTGCCGTTTAGAAAATGCTATAGTAAGTGTTTAATTTGCGCTGGATTTTGAAAAACAAAAGAGTAATAAAAACTGTCAAACAAACGACCGAGTGCGAGTTGTCACGTGCTTAAGTTGCAGTAGATGTATGGGTAATGAAGTCCTTTGACAACTTTGGGCAATGAATGTAGCCCAAAACGAACTGCATTACCCACAAATCCGTGCCACATGTAGTTTCAAAACAGGAAGTGGGATGAACGCGCGCTGCTATGTGCTGCAGAAAAGATTGTGAACCGATTCGTAATAAGTAAATCGATATAACGACCGGTTCATTTCAGTTTTATTCCGATACGGGGCTTCACATATCGATGTAGCTGTATCTTACACGTTAAAAACTGATACCAATACGTATCGGTTAATCTTTACACCCCTAATGAATACATATACTGTGTATTCATGCATAATAAGAAAGGCTGACGGTGAGAACGGGTAGTCTACCTATTCTTCGGTTGTAGTAAACTCTGCAGATACATGAAGCCCACCAGAAGTCTCTTGATGTCTTTGGACCTGTAATGGCAGAGCAGACAGCAGAGAGACACCACAATGTTCATTCATATCTTTACACCAGATGGTACAAACATGGGATTGGTAGCTTAAGTGTACAGGCCTAGGAAGGAGTAAAGGTAGACTTTTCTAAAAATGTACAACTCTGAATGTATGTGGGCATAATTTTCTGGCACCATTAGGGACACGGACACACACACACACACTTCTGCAGGTGCTGGTGAAGGTTCTCACCTCTGCCTTGAAGGCGACAGCTTCTTCATCTCCTGCTTCTTCACCTGGTGGTACATCTTAGCTGCCTTGATGAAGAGACGCTTTAGGTTGCCATACGCTCCCTCGAACTGCGTCTCTGACTGAATGCTACAAAACAGGGACCATGGCCCATAGATCAGAGGTGCGTTCAAATTCACAAACATAGGCGAACATTTGTGAATGTTTGCAAACAGTTTTCGTTAGCCTTGTGTTTTGGCGGACGTTTGCGAGAAATCGCAAACAGTCTGAGGAGGTAGTTCTCTGCGAACATACAGTGGAACTAGACATGAGTTTGATGAAGGCAACAATGCAATTACCGTTACAATGGAATGTTAACACCAAATCGTTCAAATTTAACTGTTCAGAGAAAACATGTTCACCACAAGCGTTCGCCAATGTTTGCTGAATTTGAACGCACCCCTGATATTATATTCAATTCTACCCAATGTGGCTTCATTTATGTTTCCCATTTAAGTTACTCATAGGAAAACATCCATTTCAAAACGGCAGTTTAGTAAAGCTTTATGTCACATAGAAAGCTTGTGACCAACTCCATGAAACAGCACCTTGAATAAAACTTCAGACTGTTACAGCAAATCAACAACACACACCATTTACTATATAAATGACTGCAACCTACTACCATTTCTACCAACTTCTACCAACCAATCTGTGATGAATCTAGAAAATAACTGCACATGTACTACGCATGATGCTTTCACCAGGCTTTCTCTGTGTGGCAAGCTTATACTGACACCATGAGGTTAGTGTAGAAATTGTTCTTTCCAGGCACTAACACATTTGGATTTTGTAGTTTTGGTACAGGTGTCCACTCACCAGCGTAGGTAGTAGTATGTAGCTTCGACATTGTAGAATTTACTACCCGCTAACGTGCCCAGCTGATTAAAAGGCATTCCTGAAACACAGAATAAAACTAAGTGACCATGATGACAAAAGGTTTGTTCATACAGAAAAACCTTTAAAATATCTCCACTGATTAAATGGAAACCTAAAAATAATACGCATCAGTGCATATACTTGTACATATACTATACCGGTCCAAGGCCTCTCAAACCCAAAGCACATATTTATAACAACAACCAACCACCTTTGTAATACAGCTCTGGAAAAAATGAAGAGACCACTGCACATTTTTCTGACGTCATCCTACGCTTGCTGAGAGACATTCGAATGACTTGACTTATATTCAAATTTGCAGTGGTCTCTAAATTTTAAATATGACCGACAACTCATTTGAATGTCACTCAGCAACCGTAGGATGATATCAGAAAAATGTGCAATGGTCTCTTAATTTTTTCCAGAGCTGTATATGAAGTTGGAACATACTGTGGGCACCAATTTGAACGATGGGCAAAGTCTAACTAAAGCTAATTATAAGAAAATCTATTTGCTAATTTAACACCATGGGCCAGACCTTAAGCACAAACACTGATGAGTCAGCTCAATGCTCCCCCACGCCATACGATAGCTATAGTTCATGCATGACAACTTTGCTTGTCTTTAAAACAATATTAATTTTCACTTTAATGTTTACTTTCATGGTTCTACACTACATGCTGGTAAATTTCACAAAGTTTAATTCAATACAATGATTTATCTACTGAAGGTCATCAAGGACAATCCATAAGCATTGACCTGGCCTTCCTTGTCCATCATCAGATCACCCATGGGGTCATCTTAAAGGCCCACTCACCGACATGTGGCGAGACTGACAGAGCCTGGTGGTAAAAACGTTCGGCCAGCTGTTCTGCTTCGACCCCGGCCAGTTCATTCTGGTAGCGCGCTGCAAAATTCAACACAAGCAACCATCAGCATTCAGAAAAGAGCAACTTTATTGACCTTCAATACAGGGCACAACTAGGCAAAGAACACAGAACTCCACCTGAGCTCGATCACTACTGAAGCCAACAAGCTGTAAGGTGCTCTCCTTTGATATTCTTTAAAATGATATTCTTCATGCTGATCGCAGTGTGTGCTGTATAAGGTAAGCACTTAGTGCAGGCCACATTACACTATCTGCAAGCTTCATTTTATTAAACATGCATCAATATATTGTCAAATGACTGTACACAAGGAAATGTACAGCATTCAGGTCAATTTAATCACTGTTTCTTAACTTGCAACTGAATCCACGTCCTCTGGTTTGCCAATGGCTTGGTCTACCAGCTGAACAACTATTGAAATGCATTACCACTTGTACGGTCACCAGTATGGTATGTCATTAGTAGTGTGGTTTGAAAATGCATATTCGCACTCTTTGGCACTTACCCAGGTCTCCCAGGTAAACCAGACACCTGTGGCAGGCCATCTGAGCCCATTCCATCTCTTTTGGGGAGGCGGACACTGGCTTCTTTCGACCTGTGGTGCAGTGCACAGAGGTACCAAAGATTAAAGATCTAGTAAAAAGTCCTTACCAAATCCATATGGCAGAACATTCCACTAGCACTGAAAAGAAATGACAAACCTGTAATAAAATCATCTGCAACAGTTTTAATGGACTTTAATTGGCCTCCCGGATTAACTAGGATGAACGTCACAACCAGTCTTGGCTCAAGAACAAAAGTACAAACTTCAACCACACACACTCTTACCGATGAGCGGGTCGGTGACGTGGGTCCAGTCTATGCAGTCCTGCAGCTCCAGCTGGTAGTGGGACTGGACGTAGAGCAGGAGGTGCTGGTAGAAGCCCACCCCGGCAATCAGGTGAGTCCTGTACGCACACTCCAGTGCACTGTGACTGTGAATGTGCTGCAACGCAACCCAACCACAGAGAGGATGAGGAAAACAACACGCACTTCCTGCATCATTAATACTTCTTTGTAATGCTTGTTTAAAGTCAAAGCAAAATCAATCGTCTTGAGTAGATAGTTCATGGGTGGTAAAGAACATAATTACTAAAATGTGGACATACTTGGGAGAGAGTAATTAAAAATGATAAACAGGGCACCAGAGATAAACAGTGTTTCAGTCTCAGTAAGAGTCACAACACATTATCTCATTGAGACGATCCATGAACTGTCAAAACGGTGTTAATTGGCATAAAACAGCTGGTGTTATCACTGTAGAACTGAACTCCAAAAAAAGGCTGCCCAAATTCTCAGAGGCAACAGTCGCCAAAAACTCAATTCCTCCTAAATGTCTTTAAAACTGCAGAAAGACAGACAGTATACGGCATACCTTCTTGTTGGTCTTGATGACCTGAATGACCTCATAATAAACCTTCCTCCAAAGAAGCTCCTCAGCTTTGCGTCCATAGTCAACAGGGTGAAGGAACATGAGCTTCACACACAATTCTCTTAACCTGTTCAAACACATTCACAGAGGACATTCAGAAACATTACAAGGAACCTCAGGCCCGCTCACCCTATGCCTTACGTCATGAAATCCACATACTATCTACAAGCAGGTGACATGAGATATATAAGATATATTGCATCTTGATCTGAAGGGGGAGTCATAGCACACAAGTCAAAACAAGACAACCCAGGTAAAGTTCTTTCTTCGCCAATTTCAGTATGTCAGGATCTAATTCACACATGAAAGACGCTAAATGAGTGTGGCTTACTTGTTGCGAAGGCTGATGTTCTCTGGCTTGAAGACCTCTCTGTAGGATGATTTACTGCTGATGATGACATCTAACTTGTGCACAGACTCCACCACCGCTCTGATCAGGCAGGGAAGTAAGTTTTAATTAAGTTAGCAGCATAATGACATTCAAAGAAAGATTCAAAATAGAGGTGTTGACTGATAAGTAAGAAAGGGAGGTTCTGGAATCTTACTGAGCATCCTATGGTCAAGATTGAACTGCCAAAAGTAGGAAAACCTTTCTACTATATTTCAGGCCTGATCACATAGATTACATTTTCTTTCACCATAAAACCAAAACTACTTCCACACACCCTGACTGGCCACTGACAAAATGCCTACAGACATTTAAGTGAAATCTGCACTGAGACAAAGTTGGACTGCACAAATTACAATGTTGCACAGATAATTCAGTTGGGTGCATACACAGGCATCTAAAGTGTAAATTATTTCTTATATCACAACACAGTCTGTCAATTTTGCCAGTCTCGCCACAACTCTACTTCATGGTGTAGCACAACTCTACTTCATGAATTCTACTTCATGGTGTAGGCCTATTAATCAAAGACAACTGATTCCAGTCTGCCAATGTGATTTGTGACCTAAGCCAGTCACACAAGTGCCTTTCATTTTTGTCAGCAAAACATCCCATCTGATTTGCAAACACTTTTTTTTACCGTGTCTCCTATATCATTTCCATTGGGACTTAAATCACATATTAGAATGGTTAATTTTGCACATTGTAATGATTCTTGCATTGACGAAAACAAATCAACTACAAGCATTAATTTAGCCTGGATTGGAATTAGCAGAATCAGCATGGTCATGTCCATGAACTGTTCAAATGCCCAGTAATGACTTTCTGTAGCTGCACTAGGGTACATGCTCGAAAACTACAACGTGCAAACCCCTCATACTAGGTTGGCGCAACACAGGCATTTGGAAATGAATTCCTGGAGTCCTCCCGGCCTCCCATCTCACTCCCTGCCTGACATCCTTGATACACAAATCCCTGACACTTCATTTTGTGTCTTGTGAAAGGTCTGGGATTGCTAGTGAACATAGGAAATATCTCCATTGCACTGTGTTCCCTAGTTTAGGTTAACGCGCTAACAGTTAACACTATGTAGCCTTACGATTGTCTCCAAATTACTCAAGGAGAATGACAGTTAATTGGAGATCAAAATCCCAATTCGAATGTTTAAAACACACACGCTACATTAGTCATGACTGTATGTGCATGCTGAGTGTCCGTTTACCACATTGATGTGACACTTGTACTATTTAATAAATATTGTAAAAGGAAATGGTTTCGTTTATGTAGTTCTAGTCAGCCACTTAACATGTATCCAACTAGTCACTATGCATCACCTAGTAGTTAACTTATCTTCAAGACAGAGGATACATTTCTAGTTGTACCATCAGGATATCTTATTGCTAATGGTGTCCATATCTGTGATTGATAGCTCCGTGCACCGGTTTTTATCACATTAACATGTCGAGTATTGTTCTGTAAATGCTAGGTAACTTTAGCTAGCTAGCTCGTCCAGCTGCCTAGCTCGCTAACCATACTTAGTAGCTAGCTACTGAACATGCTTGTTGATTTACTGCCATGTCTTTCCGATGGTCATCGTATGATAAGTGAATGAAGAAGTTTCACCCCATTATGTCGGGATAAAACTGTTAGTTCCTTTGTCCAGATGTAGCTTGTGGTAGCTGGTTAGCTATTACTCACTTGTCAGCTTTGACAGGCTAACTTGTGGCTGTCGGCCTCACTCACCTGTATAGCCGCTTGATATGAAGGACTTTAGCCTCTGGCTCGCTGTCTTGTCCAGGTCCACTCATACTAGCGGAGATGTCAGGCTTTTAACCCGTCTGCTGGCCAGCTTGAGTTGGTCGTAATGTCTAAATGTTCACCTCTACCGAAGCAATGCAAATATAGTTAGCTAGCCGGGTAACGTTAGGTGCAGTAGGCTTGCCTGATTAGCTTGCTAGCTAGCAGGTGTCGTTCGTAATGCTAGACAGTTAGCTATCAGGCTGGCTAGTTTCCCTCTCTCACTGACCACTTAACCTGTGTCTGTCTCGTTCCTTGAATCCTTTGGCATATACCCCCTCTGCCCATCCGTTCGGAGGCAGGGTAGGGGAGGAAATGCCCAACTTGTTTAGTTTGGTTGTAGGTCAGCTGTCACACCCTGATGTGGTTTTTATGTTGTTCCCCGTTCCAGGCATCGCTCCAAGAGCGGCCATTATTCCACACAAAACATCGACCGCCACAATCTCGCGAGAACAACAACACAACACCTTCGACCTGTTCAGCGGGGGTGTGTGTGTGTCAACCTGGTGTTAACCCTGTTACTGACATATTTATAAGGGGACATATTTGGTGTTAGACTCTACATACTCATGAAGTTAGGCATCAGAGGTAAAGTTCTTTGTGTGCTTTTTTAACAGGTAGGCTAAGCATTGAAAGGATATTTGCATGATTTTGACATTTTTTGTCCATAGTAACAGGGCAGGGGAAACAGCAGGGTTGACAGGACAGGAGGCACTTTCTACTGCATACATTGTACATCCTTTGTCTACATAGTAGGCTACATCATTTCGCCTCCCATGTAACGTGAAGTGGTTCAACTTTTGGTCAGAATTGTTGCATTAAAGGCGCTCTAAGGGATGTAACACGGTTTCTAAACTAAAACATTTGTTGTCACATATAGCAAACATCACCTCACCATCCGCTAGCTGCCTGTGCCCTGCACTGTAAAAAAATGTGGTCTCTGTGACAGCCAAGGCTCCAAAAACGGCAAGAAAAACAACTTGGTCCAACCTGGACCATAAAAACCTAACAAACTGTTCCAGCCAATCACTGATCTATAAAGAATCTTTCTTTATAGATCAGTGTAGCCAATCACCAATGAGATGCACGTTTAGGAGAGTTTCAATTGCACATGAGGGAGGGGGAGGGAGTAGCAAGCTAACTCATTGTTTTGTTTGAACGTCACAGAAAAAGTGGCATTACCCAGCATCACTTAGTGCGCCTTTAAAGGGATGGCTCGGAGTAATTTCACCCTAGGGTCCTTTGCACCATGACCCCGAGCCAAACACCCTCCCAGAACCTGTTTTCCCTTGGTCAAACCCTGATCGAGTAGCGCTGTCAGAAACGAATGAATGGTACCAACATTTATCTCGTAAATTACCCCACTAATAATGCGCTGAATGGTACGAAACTTCTACAGTAGTACAACTATGTTCTTTACTCATAAAATGAGGCATTGAAAAGTTTGTAAATACACCAGTTTTATTTAAATAACACTTGCCTGATGGATACTACTATCTGCTACTATACCCCTGCGTCGACGTTACTTCCGTGATTTGGGAAAAGCCCATAAAGGCCAGAAAACTTAGTTTTCTGACAGCGCTACTCGACCAGGGTTCGATCAAGGGAAAACAGGTTCTGGGAGGGTGTTTGGCTCAGGGTCAGGGTGAAATTACTCCGAACCATCGCTTTAATTGAATTATATTTTCTAGATCTAATACAATAATTCCAATGGTCATGGGAGTCAACCCTGTTACCATGATTAATTTGTCTAAAATCTGAAATCAGAGCACCTAAAGGATAAACGTTTTTTCTGAATCAACTCGGAACTCAATAACATCTCAATTTATTCTTCCGAAGGCATTTTGCATTTATGTTCAGACCTGCACCTGGCTTTGCTTTGCTTATCAACAGAACTTCGTGACATTGTAATCTATTTCCATCTGTAAATGTGGATTGGAATCTCGATATATCAACACAATATAAAATAAATAAATAATGGTATTCCCACAGCAAAATCATGTTGACATATATGTTGACAATGCAATACTAACAAACACTAACACTGCAATGAAGGTGTGGCCAAAATTCATATGCTACCATCCCATTGTATTAGCCTGACCTCTAAAGACAAACGAGGGTTGACACTGATTTATGTCAATGTTATGTTATGTTTCTCTTGGGCATATTGAAGAAGGAAAATATTAAGATCTGCCATAAAAAAAAACTCAATTAGATGTTTTCATAATACAAGTTCACCTCTTAATTTCTGTAAGTCCATGGGCTACAAAGGCATAGCTTGCCTCAGAATTATAAAGCCTATCATAACATCACTGATTTGCCTATCCTAAGGAGCCTTCATAGATCTTCATAGTCTGGTAAGAGGCTGTTCGAGTGTAATAAGAATTGGTCATATGACAGGATTAGTTAAGAATTTAATTATTTCTTTATTTATTTGTTTTATTATTTTCATTTCTATGATTCACCCACCCAAAAATATAAATTCCAGCTTATTCAAAAATGAAATGAGAGAATTATTATCCACTGCATCAAATAAATTAAAGAATGAAATGAAAGTAGCAATTATAGTAGTAATAATGGTAATATTAATATTATTACAATAATTCAATAATCAGTATATCAACATTCATAACAAATCCATGTACATTGGCAATACACTCTGAAATACCACTCTTTCCATTTATATGTACAAAATAGCCTCAAATGTCTGTCCATTTAAAAAATGATATATAAGGGGTGGGGGCTTATGGCTTGTCAAAGAGCATGGATATGGCTGGCGAATGGACAATAAAGATCATATGAGGGCACGTTATAGAAGGAGGCACACTTCATGATTCACTCTATACATGCACAAGGGCAAAAATAAACACTTTGTCTCAATCTTTGCTGTGGCAGAGTTGCTCAGCAAGTAACACTGGCAATGAAAGCTGACCCTGCTCAAAATAAATGAGTGGGTCAATAAAGGAGGTGGTCAGTGGCAAAAATATTTTTGATACGGCCATGGGGCTTCTGGTGGACATAAATCAAACTCCAAGCCCAGCGCAACAAAGCCAGAGTCTAGGTAACAAAGCTGCATTGCAGTGTACCGCAGAAACAGATTGGGAACAAAAACAAAAAACAAAAACAAACTCAAACCATCAAAATACTCATAGCACTTACAAGGAGTAATAGCAATGAGAATGTATGCAAGTGGAAATATTTTCCTTAATATTCTATACTGTAGATACTATAGATATATACAAACATTGCTTGATCACCCAAGGGCCCTTTGAAAATGCCTCAATCAATGAGAAAAATGAGTGCAAGCCAGACACTGGCATAATATAAGGGAGACTTGGGTGATGCAGGATGTAAGAGACAGACTCAGATTGTTTGGTCTGTGCAAAAAAGTGCTTCCCAGTTGTTTTAGTAGCTATGTGAGCCTCTTGGTTTGCTAGGCCTTCATCTGCATCACACATATTCTTATTAAACAAAGAGAGAGATAAGAATATTGAGAGCAAAATCATCCTGTACACTGCATATACAAACAAACTGTATATACACAGACACATACCATATATACACATACACCCAGTATATACACACAGACTGTACACACACTGTATATACACATACATTCACTCACAACGTATCAATTTTGATCATCTCTCTCTATGTTTGATGTGTAGACTTTTTTCCGATGGCAAACAGAGGAAGCAGAGGAATATATAGGCTGCAGGGCAATGGAGTCCATACAAAGAAATCAATCAAGGTATTTGAAATGGAAAACCTGGCTCCAGAATTCAGTTTCTATACTGATCTTCAAGACTCGCTGCAGTCAAACTAAAACACAATGTAACTTTGGGGTCCAGTCACCGGAAAACAACTGGATTCCCGCCTCCAAATAGTTGTTGTCATCGTCCGCATATGAAGAGCTCCACGGCGATTGTCGAGACAAAAGGAAAAATAAATCAAATTGCATCCACTTCCTCTCTTGCAGTGAGAAGAGGTGGAGGATATAAGTCACAGCAACGTTCAAATCCTTAAAGAAGGGAAGTGGGGGAGCAGGTAAAACAACGTTTTTTTTTTTCCTCCTCTGTTCCGTTGTCCATGGAAGATAATGCTCTCCAAAAAGTTGTTCTTCCAAAAGATTGTCTTTAAAGTAACTGGTTGATCAATAAAAATGACTCATTCCTGCAGTATACTTGAGGAAAACGGTCACTTGTTTTTGATATCTGCACTGGGAAATCTCAATATAAGTATTTCAAGATCAGGAATATTATATAAATGATAAAACCAAGTCCATCGATTTCTGACTGCACTATCTCCACAGTAGAAAATGCACTCTGGGCCAGTGTTTGCTGACTAAAGCCTGTGCATATTTTGTTACCTTTAAATCATCAAAGACACAGAGTGAAAAAAAGCAAAATAAAAGACGTCTTATATAAGCCTGGTAAACAAATAATGGCCATTACTAAATGAAATCAAAAGTAGTGGCGAGATAAGAAGTTGAAAATACTGTTAAGAAAAAATAAAAACAATTAACAAAGCACCTTTGAAACATATCTTACCCCAGGACTTTTTTTTTAACATGCACCTGTATTCAGCCTGCTTTGACTTTCTTTTTTTTTTTTCGGCCATCCAAACTGGCCTTCTTCAGGCATCATGGGAAGATGGATTTTTGCATGCTTAAGACAACAAAGGTCTTGCCTTGTTTCTCAACACAATCACACTTCCCAGCATGGATGCCAAACTGGGAAACACCCACACATTCAAGAGAGAGAGAGAGAGAGAGAGAGAGTTAGATAGAGGGGGTCGGGTGAGGAGTGTACTGGACACTCATATTCTGTTACATATCTTCACACTGGGGACCATTGGGGCACTGAGGCTTCTATTATGAGAATGGAGTTTGGTAAGAGCCTCAGTTTCTCCTTCTGTCAACCAACCGAATCATGAGATACTGCCCTTGAATTAAAGCCAGGCCATCCTGAGTACCGCCCTGGCTGCATCAGCCAATCAGGTTCCAGATTGTCCGCCATGAAGCTGTGTGATTGGCTGGAGGGAGAGAAGGAAGATAGAGAGAGAAGAACAGGGGAGGAGCTTGGTAGAGTGCTATCCAATCATTGCTTCTGATAGATGGATGAACCACTCAGAGGCAGCCATTCGTTTACTGTTTTTTGCCTGTTTATGTTCATGTGTGAGGCAATGGTTTGTTTACCTGAGTCTCTCAATTCTTTGTCTGAGGTATATTCATGGCACTGTGCATTGTCAACCCTGTAGTCCTACAATGCATCTCTCCTATTGTAACACGTTGTATTTATTACTAGATGCAGCACAGGTCATTTAAATGATAGCCCTCATCTACACTTTTATTTTTCACTCTTACAGAATCATAACCAGTTCCTACCTTCCCCTGGCTAGACACTCTTCTGGACATTATAGCTCAATAATTTTATTGTTTGATTTGTTGTTCATATGCCAATTGCACATGGTAGCCCGTGGTAAAGGCATTTCAACACTGCATGCTGTGCTTGCTGCATTTCTACATTATTTTAAGGCCTAGTGTATGCACTTGCAAAACAAATAATAAAGGATAAATGAGGCATGGGTTAACTTTTGTCCTTTCCATAAAACTAGTTGCGCATGAAGAACAATAGGTCATTGCATCAGCACAACAATGCATATATACATGGATGTCTTGCGCAAATTTAAAGCAAAATGGCAATAAAGTCACTCTTCCGAACAAGCATCACAATGAACAGTATACACACGGAATGGAACACGTAGAAAGGAAAAGGGATGAGTAACATAGAACAGGACTAAAGATATGCTTAACACAGTCCACCGTAATACATTACTGTAGGTATCTGGCATGCTTTTAAGAAACCATTTTAAATTGTACAAAAAAGCTCACTTTGAGCTTCTCAGAACAAACACAATATTTTACCTGGGAAAATGAATTTTGCTGTCTTTAGGGCCAGTATGTTACCAAGGATCAGTCAAGGGTTAATCGAAAAGTAAAAATGATGACATATTTCAGTCTCACACCTCTTCTAAAAGCAAATTTGCAATAACTAAGGACAAGAACTTACATTTCAGTCAAATAATTCTCAAACATTATTTGTCAACACTGATTTTCTCAGTGGGGCACTTACAAATACTCTTATGGACAGCTGTCTTGAGGCATATAGTGACGCATAGAAAAATAGATGTTATTTCTTTACACATATATAGATATATACCTGCCATTATTTCCCATTAATGTCCTGCCCTCTTTTCATTTGATTGGCAGGCGATAGGTTACCTGACAGAGTCCACCTCATCTTCCACTTCCTTCATGACCATCAATGCAGACAAACATTAGATTTTTTTACACTCACCCTCTCTACCTCTCTCAAATTCACACATACACACACATGCACGCACAAACACACACACACACACACACACACACACACACACACACACACACACACACACGTGCACATATAAACACTTAGACATTTTGACAGTAGGCTGTAAATGAAAAAGGAGCAGCGTGGACAAGGACAGATGAACAGTGGGTGAATGAGAGGCAGTGCTATGACACAGACTTGTTCTGGAAATGGCACGGTTCGTTTCTGTAGCACCAAGTAATCATCATCAGGTTCTGAGATTGAGAAGAGAAAACAATGCAAGTCCAGTTCGGCGAAAAATAAACAAACAAAGAAGTTAATTACAATTTTGGTGACTATAACCACTTCCCTCGAGTGTTTGTTGTTTGTTGTAAAATCCACAAAAAAGTGGACTTGGTTTGTCTTGGACACAGTTTTGTTCAAATGGCATGGGACTGACAGTTCTCTTTGATTTTCTGATTTACACTGTGTAATTCAACCACTAGTGTGATAACATTGCTAGAACATTACTTTTTTTAACCCTGTTTATAGATGCTGAAAGGCACTACGGAAGCTAGACCACATGAAAATGTCTTCACCAAAGGATGTTTATAGCAGTTTCAAGACAGAAGACAACTACGACTGAGTCCATATGATCAAGATTATACTTATGGGTTCTCTTTTGCATTCTCCATTAACCATGTTGTGGTCAACAAGTAAGAGGATTGTTAAAAGCTTTCTTTAAAAAAACAAAAAAACAATATGATATTCCAATGATATCCAGGAGATTTAAAGTATTGTCACTTGTCTTTAAAGACATATATTGACCAAAGCCTTTTTGGATCTTTGGAGAGCAGATCCCTTAAGAGCCCTTGATTCTCTTCTGTTCCTGCTATTTGTAAAATATGTGCTGCCCCCTCACACAGAACTCTTCTCTCTCTCTGGTTTGAGCACAGGATATAGCAAAAACAAAATGGTGCGATGAGGAGCTTGTCTAGGGACATTAGGGTCACTTTTTTCAGGCTCTGGGTCTTCTCTAATTCATTTGGTTTTGGTGTTGTTATCGACCTGCTCCCCCTTCTGCTAGGCCAGACTCGGTTGCTGGGGTGCTAGTTGCCGTTGTGACTGACACTGGGATGGGCTTTTGGTTGCCACGGAGCTCTCCATTCTGTCTGTGGTTAGGGTGAGGAGGGGGGCGACGAGATGGGGCTGACGGGGGGGACAGCACTCCGTTCCGAGGGGGTTTGTCTGGGGAGAGTCCAGAGGAAGAGACTCCAGGGTCAGCTGCGAGGGCTATTCCTCTTCCTCCTCCTTTATTCACACTGCGGTCTGCTGAACCCAAGGAGGAAAGCTGGCCTTCCTAGCAAGACAGAGAGAGAAAGAGAAGCAGAGAAGAGAGGGGAGGAGGAGAAGGGAGGAAAGGAGAGGAGAGGAGTGGAAAAGGGGGCATATGGAGCGTGGAGGTGGAGGGTGAGAGAGTGGGTCGATGCCAAAGGTCAACCAAGAAGAGTAGAGAGTCATGGGTGAGGCGTGCATGTGGAAGTGCAGAGACAGTCCAGAGAGGCGCAAAAGAGTGTTGGGTGAAAGAGGGACGTTCTCCAGAAAAAGCGGATCAATACAGTAGTGGAGAAGCGGCAAAAGATCAAAGCAAGAGATATTGGGCCATGTAAAGGATCCAAACAGGGAGAGATTGAATGAAAGGGAGGAAAACCATATTGAAATATGAAAAGAAATTACAGTCAGAGAGAGAGAAAGAGAGAACGATAGAGAGGGAAGGTGACAAGGAATTCGAGGAGTGGTGAACAGGGAGGAGGAGGAGGAGGAGGAGGAGAAGGAGGAGAGAGGAGAATGAGTTACAAAGCAGAGAGATGAGAAAACATCCACAGCAACAGAGGAGAAGAAGGGGGACAGAGACAAGAAAGGGATGGGAAAGGGGGTTAAAATCCAGGGGCAAATAAATCCAGGGGTAAATATGCTGGGTGGTCTCCACAGTGGCTGTGTATACTGGAATGTGTGTAGGGGGGTGGTAGGGTGGAATCAGTCCTTCTAATTGGGATGTCATGGAAAGAACATGATTCTGAGGACAGTGCTGAAGAGAGGTGTGTCCATTTCTGACCGTCTGTCTGACTTCCGGAGAGCATGGAAAAATCCTGCCCTCAGAATCATGTTCAGGCTAAAAGGTAAGGTCTGGACGAGATCAGTTTCATAACAGTCACTGACACAGCGGATAGGACCACAGCTGCCTTTACACTGTGGTGTTGAGAAGAAAGAAGAGAGACAAAAAAAGTTCAAACCATTCACTCTGGGATCCACTGTGTCCTTTTCAGTGAGAGCCCGCTTATACTTACTTTTACAGACGTTTCGCTAAGAGGGCTTCTCATGTCACTCATCAGAGTTATACAGTGCAATCATTTCATGATCATATCCAACAACCATCTGACAATACACATATCAGCATGCAAAGGTGACAGAGTGGTGTAGGAGGGAATATAGCCATAATGTTTGCCAGTAGACCTTGTCTAAAACATAAACTTATCATTTTAACAGTTAAATCAAATTTCCTTTCCAGTTAAATCAAATCAAAAAACCTTTTTTCCCGCTACCAATCAGACTTTCAAGCCCGGGCCCATTACAACGATGGGTTCATGCTGTTTATCTCAATCACCTATATAACACAGTCAACAGTCTGGGTTGAAAGTTTGGACGGGCTGATTGGCCAAGGTTTTCATTTGGTCTTATCTTCTATTCTTACCTACATTGGTGCAGAGAAACGTCAATGCCAATAGCAGTCTGATTTCAGTTATTAGTAACTAAATCGGGCTCAGTGTGCAAGCCTTCATGCTCAGTCTCTTTCAGTGAGGTCTGTATTGAGGCAGTGGGGGAAGAAAACAGTTGTATTATTAGAGCTTATGGTTAGAGAACTTCACTTGTTATGATTAAACCAGGAAATTAAATGTCACCTCATTGTCCTGTAGTGTATATGATGCTCTCAATTTTTAACACACAGACATTAAATATAAGAACTTAACTCAATTTCCCACCAACAGAATCGAATCTGATGCATTATCAACAATTTTACATGGATTGCTCGATATGAAGGAAGTACTGGGAAAGAAAATACCTTTCATGTTCTTCACTGATCAAAACCGGATTGAACAGGTGTGACATTCAAAAAGTACATTCAAGTATTTATCACTTGTGTTAGCTTTGGGATGGACAAACATCAATGCCATACCATTCATAGAGGGTGAATTACAGTGGTCAATTTTTCCATCGAATCAGCAGAGCTTTTCTCTTCCCACTCAGAACCTTGAATGCATTAGTACTGACGGTATCACAGGAAATTACTGAATATGCTATACCATTCCCCTATGAAAGAGTAACAGCAACATTAAGAAGTCGGGTGAAATGAGGACAGTTGAAGTGGATGGTGGAATCTCTGTCAGATCCTAAAGCTCATCGGTTGGGTCCCTATGGGCCAGATTCATTGCACTTGTCTTAAAAGATGGCGGCATTTTTTGAGAGCAATCTGTTGATTGCACGACAAACCAGAGGTGCAGGCTAGAAGGGTGG